>NW_028166660.1:0-13967 GCF_964263955.1 Coregonus lavaretus
GGGGGCTGGGAGGGAGAGGAGGGGGGGTGGTGAGGAGGGGGGGCTGGGAGGGAGAGTATGAGGGATGGTGAGGAGGGGGGGGCTGGGAGGGAGAGGAGGGGGGACTGGAGGGAGAGGAGGGGGGGGTGGTGAGGAGGGGGGGGCTGGGAGGGAGAGGAGGGGGGGCTGGGAGAGAGAGGGGGGGGGGGGGGGGGGGCTGGGAGAGAGAGGAGGGGGGGCTGGGAGGGAGAGGAGGGGGGGGTGGTGAGGAGGGGGGGGCTGGGAGGGAGAGGAGGGGGGGGGGGGGGGCTGGGAGAGAGAGGAGGGGGGGCTGGGAGGGAGAGTATGAGGGATGGTGAGGAGGGAGGGGGGGGCTGGGAGGGAGAGGAGGGGGGGGGGGGGGCTGGGAGGGAGAGGAGGGGGGGGTGGTGAGGAGGGGGGGGCTGGGAGGGAGAGGAGGGGGGGTGGTGAGGAGGGGGGGCTGGGAGGGAGAGGAGGGGGGGGTGGTGAGGAGGGGGGGGGCTGGGAGGGAGAGGAGGGGGGGGGGTGGTGAGGAGGGGGGGCTGGGAGGGAGAGGGGGGGGGGGTGGTGAGGAGGGGGGGGGGCTGGGAGGGAGAGGACTGGGGAAAGATTCAACCAGTCAGCTGATTAATAGACATCAGGAATGTGTTGAACTCAAACTTTCATAAACCCTCTCGCATTTTCTTTCTCACACACACACACATGCACTCGCACACGCACACACACACACACACACACACACACACACACACACACACGTGTGAAGATGTTTGTTTTTGTCATGGCTTAAAGCATCAATACCTGGTAAACACACACACCCACACAGTAACCCACACGGTAACCCACACGGTAACCCACACGGTAACCCACACGGTAACCCACACGGTAACCCACACGGTAACCCACACGGTAACCCACACGGTAACCCACACAGTAACCCACACGGTAACCCACACAGTAACCCACACGGTAACCCACACAGTAACCCACACAGTAACCCACACGGTAACCCACACAGTAACCCACACGGTAACCCACACAGTAACCCACACGGTAACCACATTGCCCAGTTTTACAGTCAGTCAGTGGTTCATGATTTAATATTTAATCAAACAAGGTTAAATATTCAGGAGTGTTTTTGTCCCTGCTCTGCACCTGTCTGGAGAAAGAAGGGAGGAGGGAGGGAGTGGAAGAGAGGAATGGATGGAAGGAGAGAGGGGAGGAGAGAGGGGAGGAGAGAGGGGAGGAGAGAGGGGAGGAGAGGGATGGATGGATGGATGGAAGGAGAGAGGGGAGGAGAGAGGGGAGGAGAGGAGAGAGGGGAGGAGAGAGGGGAGGAGGGAGGGAGTGGAAGAGAGGAATGGATGGATGGATGGAAGGAGAGAGGGGAGGAGAGAGGGGAGGAGAGGGATGGATGTTTATTTTCCTCTTGGCTTCCGTTCCGTAGAACACTCCTTTTTGAGTGAGTGAGTGAGTGAGTGAGACTTAAATCAATAAGATGTCAAATCCCATTGGAGCGTAGAATGACATCATCATGAAGGAGGGAAGAAAGGGGGATCTGTTGTTTCTGTGATATTAGAGACCTGTTGTTTCTGAGATATTAGAGACCTGTTGTTTCTGTGATATTAGAGACCTGTTGTTTCTGTGATATTAGACACCTGTTGTTTCTGAGATATTAGAGACCTGTTGTTTCTGAGATATTAGAGACCTGTTGTTTCTGAGATATTAGAGACCTGTTGTTTCTGTGAGAATAGAGACCTGTTGTTTCTGTGATATTAGAGACCTGTTGTTTCTGTGAGAATAGAGACCTGTTGTTTCTGAGATATTAGAGACCTGTTGTTTCTGTGATATTAGAGACCTGTTGTTTCTGTGAGAATAGAGACCTGTTGTTTCTGTGATATTAGAGACCTGTTGTTTCTGTGAGAATAGAGACCTGTTGTTTCTGTGATATTAGAGACCTGTTGTTTCTGAGATATTAGAGACCTGTTGTTTCTGAGATATTAGAGACCTGTTGTTTCTGTGAGAATAGAGACCTGTTGTTTCTGTGAGAATAGAGACCTGTTGTTTCTGTGATATTAGAGACCTGTTGTTTCTGAGATATTAGAGACCTGTTGTTTCTGTGAGAATAGAGACCTGTTGTTTCTGTGAGAATAGAGACCTGTTGTTTCTGTGAGAATAGAGACCTGTTGTTTCTGAGAGAGGGCTCTTAATCTAACAGAAGGGATATTGACCCTCTGCCCTCTTCACTCTCTCTCCCTCCTCTCTTTTGTTATTGACTTTTCCATGGAATGATAAACTACCCTGCTGCTTTTTGTGTGTGTCTGCCCCTCTGTGCCAAATAAGTTTGTCAAGCAGGTTAGTGGAGAGTCCGTGAATCACTAAAGCTTTCCATGCCTCCACGGGATTGTGTGTGTGTGTGTGTGTGTGTGTGTGTGTGTGTGTGTGTGTGTGTGTGTGTGTGTGTGTGTGTGTGTGTGTGTGTGTGTGTGTGTGTGTGTGTGTGTGTGTGTGTGTGTGTGTGTGTGTGTGTGTGTGTGTGTGTGTGTGTGTGTGTGTGTGTGTGTGTGTGTGTGTGTGTGTGTGTGTGTGTGTGTGTGTGTGTGTGTGTGTGTGTGTGTGTGGAAAGGTTGCTATATGCTGATCATTCATCCCTGTCAATGGGTCCTCTCTCTCTCTATGTTACTGCTGCGGTCATTACTGTAGAACGAAGAGGTGGACCCATACACAGGGGAGAGGCTAGAGTCTCAGTAGGGTAGCTGTAACAGATGGTTCTCCAAAGTCAGAGAGAGAGTCTCCTCTCATTCTTTTGTGTCTTTATTTATTTATTTATTTTATTTATTTATTTTATTTCACCTTTTTATTTAACCAGGGGGGGAGGAGACAAAGACGGGGGGGGAGGAGACAAAGACGGGGGGGAGGAGACAAAGACGGGGGGGAGGAGACAAAGACGGGGGGGAGGAGACAAAGACGGGGGGGAGGAGACAAAGACGGGGGGGAGGAGACAAAGACGGGGGGGAGGAGACAAAGACGGGGGGGAGGAGACAAAGACGGGGGGGAGGAGACAAAGACGGGGGGGAGGAGACTGTCTGTTTTTTCTGACAGGGAATTATTTGTCAAATAAGGAGCTTTGAGAGACAAGACACACATCATGTATTTATTTTGTATTTATTTAACCTTTTATTTAAGCCAGTTGAGAACAAGTTCTCATTTACAACTGCGACAAAAGCAGTGCGATAAAAACAACAACAACAACAACAGAGTTACATATGGGGTAAACAAAAAACGTACAGTCAATAACACAATAGAAAATAGAAAATCTATATACAGTGTGTGCAAATGTAGTAAGTTATGGAGGTAAGGCAATAAATAGGCCATAGTGCAAAATAATTACAATTTAGTATTAACACTGGAGTGATAGATGTGCAAGAGATGATGTGCAAATAGAGATACTGGGGTGCAAATGAGCAAAATAAATAACAATGTAAATAACAACATGGGGATGAGGTAGTTGGGTGGGCTAATTACAGATGGGCTGTGTACAGGTGCAGTGATCGGTAAGCTGCTCTGACAACTGACGCTTAAAGTTAGTGAGGGAGATAAGTGTCTCCAGCTTCAGAGATTTTTGCAATTCGTTCCAGTCATTGGCAGCAGAGAACTGGAAGGAATGGCGGCCAAAGGAGGTGTTGGCTTTGGGGATGACCAGTGGGATATACAGTGGGGGAAAAAAGTATTTAGTCAGCCACCAATTGTGCAAGTTCTCCCACTTAAAAAGATGAGAGAGGCCTGTAATTTTCATCATAGGTACACGTCAACTATGACAGACAAAATGAGAAATAAAATTCCAGAAAATCACATAGTAGGATTTTTAATGAATTTATTGGCAAATTATGGTGGAAAATAAGTATTTGGTCAATAACAAAAGTTTCTCAATAATTGTTATATACCCTTTGTTGGCAATGACACAGGTCAAACGTTTTCTGAAAGTCTTCACAAGGTTTTCACACACTGTTGCTGGTATTTTGGCCCATTCCTCCATGCAGATCTCCTCTAGAGCAGTGATGTTTTGGGGCTGTCGCTGGGCAACACGGACTTTCAACTCCCTCCAAAGATTTTCTATGGGGTTGAGATCTGGAGACTGGCTAGGCCCCTCCAGGACCTTGAAATGCTTCTTACGAAGCCACTCCTTCGTTGCCCGGGCGGTGTGTTTGGGAACATTGTCATGCTGAAAGACCGAGCCACGTTTCATCTTCAATGCCCTTGCTGATGGAAGGAGGTTTTCACTCAAAATCTCACGATACATGGCCCCATTCATTCTTTCCTTTACACGGATCAGTCGTCCTGGTCCCTTTGCAGAAAAACAGCCCCAAAGCATGATGTTTCCACCCCCATGCTTCACAGTAGGTATGGTGCAACTCAGCATTCTTTGTCCTCCAAACACGACAAGTTGAGTTTTTACCAAAAAGTTATATTTTGGTTTCATCTGACCATATGGCATTCTCCCAATCCTCTTCTGGATCATCCAAATGCACTCTAGCAAACTTCAGACGGGCCTGGACATGTACTGGCTTAAGCAGGGGGACACGTCTGGCACTGCAGGATTTGATTCCCTGGCGGCGTAGTGTGTTACTGATGGTAGGCTTTGTTACTTTGGTCCCAGCTCTCTGCAGGTCATTCACTAGGTCCCCCCGTGTGGTTCTGGGATTTTTGCTCACCGTTCTTGTGATCATTTTGACACCATGGGGTGAGAACTTGCGTGGAGCCCCAGATCGAGGGAGATTATCAGTGGTCTTGTATGTCTTCCATTTCCTAATAATTGCTCCCACAGTTGATTTCTTCAAACCAAGCTGCTTACCTATTGCAGATTCAGTCTTCCCAGCCTGGTGCAGGTCTACAATTTTGTTTCTGGTGTCCTTTGACAGCTCTTTGGTCTTGGCCATAGTGGAGTTTGGAGTGTGACTGTTTGAGGTTGTGGACAGGTGTCTTTTATACTGATAACAAGTTCAAACAGGTGCCATTAATACAGGTAATGAGTGGAGGACAGAGGAGCCTCTTAAAGAAGAAGTTACAGGTCTGTTAGAGCCAGAAATCTTGCTTGTTTGTAGGTGACCAAATACTTATTTTCCACCATCATTTGCAAATAAATTCATTAAAAATCCTACAATGTGATTTTCTGGATTTTTTTCCCTCAATTTGTCTGTCATAGTTGACTTGTACCTATGATGAAAATTACAGGCCTCTCTCATCTTTTTAAGTGGGAGAACTTGCACAATTGGTGGCTGACTAAATACTTTTTTCCCCCACTGTACCTGCTGGAGCGCATACTACGGGTGGGTGTTGCTGTTGCTATGGTGACCAATGAGCTAAGATAAGGCAGGGATTTGCCTAGAAGTGATTTATAGATGACCTGGAGCCAGTGGGTTTGGCGGCGAATATGTAGTGAGGACCAGCCAACAAGAGCGTACAGGTCACAACGGTGGGTAGTATATGGGGCTTTGGTGACAAAACGGATGGCACTGTGATAGACTACATCCAATTTGCTGAGTTGAGTGTTGGAAGCTATTTTGTAAATGACATCGCCGAAGTCAAGGATCGGTAGGATAGTCAGTTTTACGAGGGCATGTTTAGCAGCATGAGTGAAGGAGGCTTTGTTGCGAAACAGGAAGCCAATTCTAGATTTAACTTTTGGATTGGAGATGCTTAATGTGAGTCTGGAAGGAGAGTTTACAGTCTAACCAGACACCTAGGTATTTGTAGTTGTCCACATATTCAAGTCAGACCCGCCGAGAGCAGTTGGAGGCCACAGAAGGAGTGTTGTATGGCATTGAAGCTCGTTTGGAGGTTTGTTAACACAGTGTCCAATGAAGGGCCAGATGTATACAAAATGGTGTCGTCTGCGTAGAGGTGGATCTGAGAGTCACCAGCAGCAAGAGCGACATCATTGATATACACAGAGAATAGAGTCGGCCCGAGAATTGAACCCTGTGGCACCCCCCATAGACTGCCAGAGGTCCAGACAACAGGCCCTCCGATTTGACACATTGAACTCTATCTGAAAAGTAGTTGGTGAACCAGGCGAGGCAGTCAGTTGAGAAACCAAGGCTATTTAGTCTGCCAATAAGAATGCAGTGATTGACAGAGTCAAAAGCCTTGGCCAGGTCGATGAAGACAGCTGCACAGTACTGTCTTTTATCAATTGCGGTTATTATATCATTTAGGACCTTGAGCGTGGCTGAGGTGCACCCATGACCAGCTCGGAAACCGGATTGCATAGCGGAGAAGGTACGATGGGATTCGAAGTGGTCGGTGATCTGTTTGTTAACTTGGCCTTCAAATACTTTCGAAAGGCAGGGTAGGATGGATATAGGTCTGTAACAGTTTGGATCTAGAGTGTCACCCCCTTTGAAGAGGGGGATGACCACGGCAGCTTTCCAATCTCTGGGGATCTCAGACGATACGAGAGGTTGAACAGGCTAGTAATTGTGGTTGCGACAATTTCGGAGGCTAATTTTAGAAAAGAAAGGGTCCAGATTGTCTAGTCCAGCTGATTTGTAGGGTTCCAGATTTTGCAGCTCTTTCAGGACATCAGCTGTCTGAATTTGGGTGAAGGAGAAGCGGGCGGGCCATGGGCAAGTTGCAGCGCAGGGTGCAGAGCTGGTGGCCGGGGTAGGGGTAGCCAGGTGGAAAGGATGGCCAGCCGTAGCAAAATGGTTATTGAAATTCTCGATTATCGTAGATTTATCGGTGGTGACAGTGTTTCCTAGCCTCAGTGCAGTGGGTAGCTGGGAGGAGGTGCTTTTATTCTCCATGGACTTTACAGTGTCCCACATTTTTTTGGAGTTAGTGCTACAGGTTGAAAAAGCTAGCCTTTGCTTTCCTAACTGATTGTGTATATTGGTTCCTGACTTCCCTGAAAAGTTGCATATCGCGGGGGCTGTTCGATGCTAATGCAGTACGCCACAGGATGTTTTTGTGCTGGTCAAGGGCAGTCAAGTCTGGGGTGAACCAGGGGCTTTATCTGTTCTTAGTTCTGGATTTTTTGAATGGGGCATGCTTATTTAAGATGGAGAGGAAAGCACTTTTGAAGAACATCCAGGCATCCTCTACTGACGGAATGAGGTCAATATCCATCCAGGATACCCGGGCCAGGTCAATTAGGAAGGCCTGCTCGCTGAAGTGTTTTAGGGAGCGTTTGACAGTGATGAGGGGTGGTTTGACCGCGGACCCATTACGGACGCAGGCAATGAGGCAGTGATATCTATGAGGGTGCCCATGTTTACGGATTTAGGGTTGTACCTGGTAGGTTCCTGGATAATTTGTGTGAGATTGAGGGCATCTAGTTTAGATTGTAGGACGGCCGGGGTGTTAAGCATATTCCAGTTTAGGTCACCAAGCAGTACGAACTCTGAGGATAGATGGGGGGCAAGCAATTCACATATGGTGTCCATGGCACAACTGTGGGCTGAGGGGGGTCTGTAGCAAGCGGAAACAGTGAGAGACTTATTTCTGTTTGGCCACAGACCTGGATAGTATGATCGAGCTCTGCAGGCTATCTCTACAGTAGATTGCAACTCCGCCCCCTTTGGCAGTTCTATCTAGACGGAAAATGTTATAGTTCGGGATGGAAATTTCTGAATTTTTGGTGGCCTTCCTAAGCCAGGATTCAGACACTGCTAGAACATCAGGGTTGGCAGAGTGTGCTAACGCAGTGAATAACTCAAACTTGGGGAGGAGGCTGCTGATGTTAACATGCAAGAAACCAAGGATTTTACGGTTACAAAAGTAAACAAATGATAGCGCCTGGGGAGTAGGAGTGATACTGGGGGCTACAGGGCCTGGGTTAACCTCTACATCACCAGAGGAACAGAGGAGGAATAGAATAAGGATACGGCTAAAGGCTTTAAGAACTGGTCTTCTAGTGTGTTGGGTACAGAGAATAAACAGGGCCGATTTCCGGGCATTGTAGAATAGATTCAGGGCATTATGTACAGACAAGGATATGGAAGGATATGAGGACAGTGCAGGTACACCTAAGCGTTGGGTAACGATGAAAGCGAGAGCATCACTGGAGGCACCGATTGAGCTGGTCTCCGCGTGTATGGGGGGTGGAACAAAGAAGCTATCTGAGGCAGGTTGAGCGGGACTGGGGGCTTTACAGTGAAATATTACAATAACAACTAACCCAAACAGCAATAGGCTAGGCATATTGACATGGGAGAGAGGCATAACGCAATCCCAGGTGTTATTCGAGAGGGCTAAGACAACAACTGGTAATGGCGACGAAAGTTTGGGCTGAGGCTAAACAGATAAACAGGATGGGGTACCGTGTAAAGGAACATAAGGTCCAGTGAACAGCAATAGGTAAGTCCGGGAGCAGTTCGTAGGCTGCTACAGCACAGGCGAGCAGGAGGCACGGCTGTTGATTGTGCATGCTAGCGGGCCGGGGCTAGCAGATGGATCATCGTGGTCGTCGCAACGGGAAGCCTGTTGAAACCACATCAGACGATTACGTCGGCAGACCAGTCGTGATGGATCGGCGGGGCTCCGTGTCGACACTAGGAGGTCCCGTCTTGTTGACAGAGAGGCGGATAGCCGGGAGATGGGCCTGGCTCGAGGCTAGCTCAAGGCTAACTGGTGCTAGCTTTGGGACAAGTGGTGATTAGCCAACAACAACAGCCATTCGGTTGCAGCTAGCTAGTTGTGATGATCCGGTGTTAAGGTCCAGTGATTCAGTGATTCCGGCAGAAAATCCTAAATGCTCTGGGTCGATAGCACGCTGTGCAGACTGTCCGATAATTGTCCAGGCTAGAGCTGGCTGGTAGGTAGTGCAGGCCACGGACAGTGGTGAAGACCGCTAACGGTGGCTAATAGCAAGTAGCTAGTTAGCTGGCTAGCTGGCTAGTTTCAGCCGTGGGTTCTTGATAAAAAAGTATGAAGAAATAATAGAATCCGTTCCACATTGGGTGAGGCGGGTTGCAGGAAAGTAAATTTAGTTAAGGATGGAAAGTGAGAGAGAAATATATACGAAAAAGACAAAAAAAACAAGAAAACTGCCTATTTACACGAGGACACAACATAATACACGACCGCACTGCTATGCCATCTTAGATATAGCCGTTACCTCAAATTCTCTCCCCTTCTCCCCCGTCGCTCAGCTCTCGTCCGGGCCGCCCTCCGAAGCGCTCTGTTGGGGGAGGGATTCAGGAAAGCTCCAGTCTTCACGGCCTACTGTCACCTGGAATGCTCTCTCACACAGGTAAGATACAGGGAGGGTGGGTGTGTGGTAATGAGTGATTGTGCTTTCCCTGGCTTCTTTTTTTATTTATTTTATTTTATTTAACCTTTTATTTAACTAGGCAAGTCAGTTAAGAACAAATTCTTATTTACAATGACTGCCTACACCGGCCAAACCCGGACGACGCTGGGCCAATTGTGCGCCGCCCTATGGGACTGCCAATCACGGCCGGTTGTGATACAGCCTGGAATCGAACCAGGGCGGTCTGTAGTGACGCCTCAAGCACTGAGATGCAGTGCCTTAGACCGCTGCGCCACTCGGGAGCCCATGTTCAGCAGAAAATAGAACATGATGAAACACACTCCTGATGTTCCTCTTTCTGGCCTGTCATCATTAGTATGCGTAGTTTCGTGCTTAGACCCATATGTCACTACTGAACTGTTTTATTTATCACACACACATACACATTGCTATCTCTGAGTGGATTTATATCTCTTTAGGGTGAAAGGAGAAAGTGCGCAACAGAAATGGAGGGGGAGAGAGAAGAATAAGGGAGGGAAGAGACAGGGACAAAGAGGTGAAGAGAGAGAGGAAGAGAGGAAGGGATGGAGGGACAAACAGATGGAGGAGAGACCCTAGAGACGTGTCATTCATCACAGCAACATGAGGAGCTCCATAACACAATGAGTGTGTGTGTCCTCCTCCTCTTCACACACACACTCTCTCTCTCTGTCTGTCTCTGTCTCTCTGTCCCTCTCTCATATATACAATAACTCCTATATGGACAGACAGATGGACACAGATGAAGGGAGAGATTGGAAACAAGTGGTTGACACACATTCTGAAATGTGAGAATGTGTTTATTGTTAGTTCTGTTTATTTTTAATCTCTTGTCGAGAGAGAGAGAGAGAGAGAGAACACTGAGTTTTGCTCAGCTTTTCGCTTTAGCATGTCACATTCCGGCCATTCCGCGTCCATGGAAATGCTGGTTGTCGGTAGTGACATGTGGTTGTTTACAGCCTGGCGTCATGACGACAGCTGTTAATCATCATGTTAAACAATGAAAGAGCAGAAAGTGGACGAGATATAGGACGAAGTTGGTGAGGGGAGAAAGGAGGATAGGAGGAAGTTGGTGAGGGGATAATAAGAGAGATGAAAAGTAGAGAATGTTTAATTGAAGCGAAAGACGAAGAAAGTAAATATGAGGAGAGTAAGGATAGAGGACAGTTTAACTCTGTGTTGTGTGTCGGTTCCTCTTTAACCAGGGTGCTACGATCCTCATTTGACTTGTTAATTGCACTTCAGTTTCTCTGCTCAATAGGCTGCATTGTAACACACACACACACACACACACTGGTTACAGATGAAGTGTTCTCAATCAGGTTCTCTTCAGAGTGCTCATCTAAGGGTCCTTATATGCACCTGCACTGGAGGGAGGGAGGGAGAGCAGCCAGATCGCTCAAGATTGCCTTCGAAATTGGACGTCTGTCCATTTCCTGAGGATGTTGGGTAATGCCTTCAAGAGAGGGAGTGGGAGAGGGAGACAGATGCAGAGAGGGAGGGGTGAGGAAGGACAGATTGTGAGAGAGAGGGGAGATGTAGAGAGGTTTAGTCAATAGAAAGTGTTTTGAGAGAAGGAGCAAGACAGGGACACACTGAGACACACACACACTGAGACACACACTGAGACACACACACACACACTGAGACACACACACACTGACGCACACTGAGACACAAACACACACTGAGACACACACACACACACACACACACGTCTTTTGATACCATCTTTCAATCAGTCAGTAATTCCTCAGGGTTCTGTGGTTGCTATTAGCGACACGGTCAATGACCAGTATCCGTGGACATAGCAGAGAGGCATCAATCTGTGTGTGTGTGTGTGTGTGTGTGTGTGTGTGTGTGTGTGTGTGTGTGTGTGTGTGTGAGATCTCTATGATGATGGTGAATCCTGTTGTGTCTCTGACCTCCCATTGATCTCCTCTGGTTGCAGCACAACTGAAGCGGAACGGGCACTCTGACCGTGTGTGTGTGTGTGAGAGAGAGCGAGAAACCGACCGACCGAGAGGGAGACATACCTAGACAGACAGACAAACCGAGGGAGAGACAGACAGACAGACCGAGAGAGACAGACAGACAGACAGACCGACCGAGAGACAGACAGACAGACAGACAGACAGATGGAGAGAGACACAGACAGACAGACGGAGAGGGACAGACCGACCCAGACAGACCGACCGACGGAGAGAGACAGACCGACCGAGAGAGAGAGAGAGACAGACCGACCGAGAGAGACAGACACAGACAGACGGACCGACCAACCGAGAGAGACAGACAGACCGAGAAAGAGAGACAGACACAGACAGATCGACCGGCGAAGAGAGCGAGAGAGAGACAGACAGACAGACTGACAGACAGAAACCAACCGAGAGAGACAGATGGACTAAGAGACCAACAGACAGATGGACCGAGAGACCGACAGACAGACGGACTGAGACAGACGGAGACCGACAGAGACAGACAGACACCGACAGACAGAGAGAGAGAGAGAAACCAACAGACAGAGACAGACAGACCGAGAGAGAGAGAGAGAGAAACCGACAGAGACAGACAGACAGACAGAGACAGACAGAAAGAGACAGACAGACACCGACAGACAGACAGAGAGAGAGAGAGAGAAACCGACAGACAGAGAGAGAGAAACCGACAGACAGAGAGAGAGAAACCGACAGACAGAGAGAGAGAAACCGACAGACAGAGAGAGAGAAACCGACAGACAGAGAGAGAGAAACCGACAGACAGAGAGAGAGAAACCGACAGTCAGTGAAACCGACAGACAGAGACATAGACAGACACCGACAGACAGACAGACAGAACCCGACAGACAGAGACATAGACAGACACCGACAGACAGACAGACAGACACCGACAGACAGACACCGACAGACAGACACCGACAGACAGACACCGACAGACAGACACCGACAGACAGACACCGACAGACAGACACCGACAGACAGACACCGACAGACAGACACCGACAGACAGACACCGACAGACAGACACCGACAGACAGACACCGACAGACAGACACCGACAGACAGACACCGACAGACAGACAGACACCGACAGACAGACACCGACAGACACAGACAGACAGACACAGACAGACACCGACAGACAGACACCGACAGACAGACAGACACCGACAGACAGACAGACACCGACAGACAGACAGACACCGACAGACAGACACCGACAGACAGACACCGACAGACAGACAGACAGACACCGACAGACAGACAGACAGACACCGACAGACAGACAGACAGACACCGACAGACAGACAGACACCGACAGACAGACAGACAGACAGACACCGACAGACAGACAGACAGACACCGACAGACAGACAGACAGACACAGACAGACACAGACAGACAGACAGACAGACACAGACAGACAGTCACCGACAGACACACACCGACAGACACAGAGAGAGAGAAACCGACAGACAGACAGACAGACAGACAGAGAGAGAGAGAAACCGACAGACAGACAGAGAGAGAGAGAAACCGACAGACAGACAGAGAGAGAGAGAAACCGACAGACAGACAGAGAGAGAGAGAAACCGACAGACAGAGAGAGAGAGAAACCGACAGACAGACAGAGAGAGAGAGAAACCGACAGACAGACAGAGAGAGAGAAACCGACAGACAGACAGAGAGAGAGAGAAACCGACAGACAGAGAGAGAGAGAAACCGACAGACAGACCGAGAGAGAGAGAGACAGACTGAGAGAGAGAGACAGACTGAGAGAGAGAGACAGACTGAGAGAGAGAGACAGACTGAGAGAGAGAGACAGACTGAGAGAGAGAGTGAGACAGAAAGAGAGAGAGAGACAGGCAGACAGACCTAGAGAGACAGGCAGACAGGCAGACAGACAGACTGACTGAGAGAGACAGACAGACTGACTGAGAGAGACAGACAGACTGACTGAGAGAGACAGACAGACTGACCGAGAGAGACAGACAGACTGACCGAGAGAGACAGACAGACTGACCGAGAGAGACAGACAGACCGAGAGAGAGAGACAGACAGACCGAGAGACAGACAGACAGACAGACAGAGAGAGAGACAGACAGACAGAGAGAGAGACAGACAGACAGAGAGAGAGAGAGAAACCGACAGACAGACAGAGAGAGAGAGAGAGAGAGTGTAATATTTACTGTTAATATTTATTGTTTATTTCACTTTTGTTTACTATCTACTTCACTTGCTTTGGCAATGTTAACACACGTTTCCCATGCCAATAAAGCCCTTAAATTGAAATTGAATTGAATTGAATTGAGAGAGAGAGAAACCGACAGACAGAGAGAGAGAAACCGACAGACAGAGAGAGAGAGAGAGAGAAACCGACAGACAGACAGACAGACAGACAGACAGAGAGTCAGACAGAGAGTCAGACAGACAGACAGAGAGTCAGACAGACAGACAGAGACTGATGATGATGATGATGGTAGTGGTGGTGATGGTGGTGATGATGATGTGTGTGTGGTTTTAACAGCAGCAGCCATGGCAGAGCTTCAGAAGATGAAGATGATGATGATGCAGGGGGGCGGAGCCAACGGACACAATGGGAACAAGTCAGACAATGAAGACATGCCCTCTACTACAGGTAAACACGCATGCATACAGAGATCTGATCAAAGCCAAGG
>NW_028166659.1:0-50000 GCF_964263955.1 Coregonus lavaretus
AATAGCCTAATCTGTTCTGTCCCCCTCTTAGTCCTATCTCCACCACACAATTAAGTTACAACCCACCTCCTTAATGTAATGTCACAAGTCTTTCTTTTATCAGAGCTTCAAACCGACCGACCAAGCTACCGTTGTGCTTTAAAAAGCCTTTTTTAATCTGGTTTCCCCCACAACATAACAGAAACTTTTCAGGGATTCTTTGTTACAGCGAAAGCAGAAAGATTTTTTCCCGTTATCCCATTCAATCACATACATCTTACAGGCATTCATTCTGATGAGATACTGTAGATCTATACAGCTGTGGAGGGATTCCCACCAACGCATCTAAACATTTTGTTCCGTAGAATATGTTAATGCATCCGAGGCGTATGCTGAGAGACGTAAAGCCTGTTCTTCTTGGGGGCCTAACCTATACATTCCATACATTAAATCTAACAATGATAAAGCTGGCGTTTTAATACCATAGAGTACAGTATGTATGGATGTGTGGGAATTTTGAATTTGAATAGGGTGTTGTTGTGGAATTTGTAAAGCCTAAGAATCAACGTGGTAAAACAAGACTATAGTTACATTTCATTACTGCCTAGTAAAAATAAAAAAAACATTAAAATGTATACATGTGCTTTTCCAAGACACAACATGTCAGAGATTAAAGAGAGAGGATGAGTCACAAATGACACCCAATTACCTACACTACATGGCCAAAAGTATGTGGACACATCTTCAAATTGGTGGATTCGGCTATTTCAGCCACACCCGTTCCTGACAGGTGTATAAAATCGAGCACAAAGCCATGCAATCTCCATAGACAAACATTTGTAGTAGAATGGCCTTACTGAAGAGCTCAGTGACTTTCAACGTGGCACCGTCATAGGATGGTACATTTCCAACAAGTCAGTTTGTCAAATTTCTGCCCTGCTAGAGCTGCCCCGGTCAACTGTAAGTGCTGTTATTGTGAAGTGGAAACATCTAGGAGCAACAACGGCTCAGCCGCGAAGTGGTAGGACACACAAGCTCACAGAACGGGACCACCGAGTGCTGAAGTGAGTAGCGCGTAACAATCATCATCTGTCCTCGGTTGCAACACTCACTACCGAGTTCCAAACTGCCTCTGGAAGCAACATCAGCACAATAACTGTTCGTTGGGAGCTTCATGAAATGGTTTCCATGTCCGAGCAGCCGCACACAAGTCTAAGATCACCATGTGCAATGCCAAGCATCGGCTGGAGTGGTGTAAAGCTCGCCGCCATTGGACTCTGGAGCAGTGACAACGCGTTCTCTGGAGTGATGAATCACGCTTCACCATCTGGCAGTCCGATGGATGAATCTGGGTTTGGCGGATGCCAGGAGAATGCTACCTGCCCGAATGCATAGTGCCATCTGTAAAGTTTGGTGGAGGAGGAATAATGGTCTGGGGCTGTTTTACATGGTTCAGGCCTAGGCCCCTTAGTTCCAGTGAAGGGAAATCTTAACGCTACAGCATAGAATGACATTCTAGATTATTCTGTGCTTTTAACTTTGTGGCAACAGTTTGGGGAAGGTCCTTTCCTGTTTCAGCATGACAATGTCCCCGTGCAAAAAGCGAGGTCCATACAGAAATGGTTTGTCGAGATCGGTGTGGAAGAACTTGACTGGCCTGCACAGAGCCCTGACCTCAACCCCATCGAACACCTTTGGGATGAATTGGAACGCTGACTGCGAGCCTAATCGCCCCAAAATCAGTGCCCAACCTCATTAATGCTCTTTTGGCTGAATGGAAGTCCTCGCAGCAATGTTCCTACATCTAGTGGAAAGCCTTCCCAGAAGAATAGAGGCTGTTATAGCAGCAAAGGGGGGACCAACTCCATATCAACGCCCATGATTTTAGAATGAGATGTTCGACGAGCAGGGGTCCACATACTTTTGGTCATGTAGTGTACATAGTGCACCAGAGTTAAAAAGAAGTGCACTATAAAGGGAATAGGGTACCATTTAGGATGCAGACCCAGATCTAAAGCCCTAAACCCCCAGACAGACAGTTTCTCCTTGCTCTCAGAACAGTCTTCAGGGCAGCTGGGAAAAAACACTGAGTGAAGTTTTAATATGTTTTATTTACACAGTGTTCTAAAAGGGGACAAATCTGTCTCCGGATACACACTTCAGCATCCCAAATGGTACCCTATACCCTTTATAGGGTACCCTTTATTTGAGACACATCTACGTGTGGGGACTTACCCCTCAGGAACAGGAAACAGCAACTTGAGTGATGTTTTATTGTGTTATATATATATACGGTCTTCTAAAAGGAGACTATAGTTCAATTTCATTACTGCCTAGTAAAAACAGACAAATATATACACATGTGTTTTTCCAGGCCACAACATGTCAGAGAATAAAGATGATCTGTGCTGTCAAACACAGCTGGGAAAGAGGTTCAGTAAGAGACACAGTTGGTGTGAAACTTCAACGGAGAGATTCGGTTCTGACTGCTGAGTCACTCGCTATCTAAAACCAGTCTTCTGGTCCTGGCAGCAGACAGCAGTTACAGAGAGCAACACAACACTGGCTGCTTCCCAATAAGCTACAGACAGACTGTGTGTGTGTGGGTGTTTGTCTGTGTGTGTGTGTGTGGGTGTTTGTCTGTGTGTGTGTGTGGGTGTTTGTCTGTGTGTGTGTGTGTGGGTGTTTGTCTGTGTGTGTGTGTGTGGGTGTTTGTCTGTGTGTGTGTGTGGGTGTTTGTCTGTGTGTGTGTGTGTGGGTGTTTGTCTGTGTGTGTGTGTGTGGGTGTTTGTCTGTGTGTGTGTGTGGGTGTTTGTCTGTGTGTGTGTGTGGGTGTTTGTCTGTGTGTGTGTGGGTGTTTGTCTGTGTGTGTGTGTGGGTGTTTGTCTGTGTGTGTGTGTGGGTGTTTGTCTGTGTGTGTGTGTGGGTGTTTGTCTGTGTGTGTGTGTGGGTGTTTGTCTGTGTGTGTGTGGGTGTTTGTCTGTGTGTGTGTGGGTATTTGTCTGTGTGTGTGTGGGTGTTTGTCTGTGTGTGTGTGGGTGTTTGTCTGTGTGTGTGTGTGGGTGTTTGTCTGTGTGTGTGTGTGGGTGTTTGTCTGTGTGTGTGTGTGGGTGTTTGTCTGTGTGTGTGTGTGGGTGTTTGTCTGTGTGTGTGTGTGGGTGTTTGTCTGTGTGTGTGTGTGTGGGTGTTTGTCTGTGTGTGTGTGTGGGTGTTTGTCTGTGTGTGTGTGGGTGTTTGTCTGTGTGTTGTTTGTCTGTGTGTGTGTGTGGGTGTTTGTCTGTGTGTGTGTGGGTGTTTGTCTGTGTGTGTGTGGGTGTTTGTCTGTGTGTGTGTGTGGGTGTTTGTCTGTGTGTGTGTGTGTGGGTGTTTGTCTGTGTGTGTGTGGGTGTTTGACTGTTTCTGTGTCTGTCTGTTCTGAGTATGTGTGATCGGGCTCCCGAGTGGCGCAGCGGTCTAAGGCACTGCATCTCAGTGCTAGTGGCGTCACTACAGACCCCCTGGTTCGATTCCAGGCTGTATCACAACCCGGCCGTGATTGGGAGTCCCATAGGGCGGCGCACAATTGGCCCAGTGTCGTCCGGGTTTGGCCCGGGGTAAGCCGTCATTGTAAATAAGAATTTGTTCTTAACTGACTTGCCTAGTTTAATAAATAATAAATAAATGTAAACAAATGCACATTTCTAGAGAGACAGCAGATAAACACAAACACACCTTGGCAGGAAAAAGATAAGCTTGTTCAGCTTACATCAAATTAATGGTGCATTGATTGTCTACAACTGTAGACAAACTATACTAATAGATCTCTCAAGAATCGTTCCGGATGTAAATCGAATCATCACCATTAAACCAGACTAGAAAACGTTCCGAGAGAGAGAACTGTGAACATCTGAAGACAATACCAACTTAGTGACAGTCCATCAGGTTTATTGATTATGTGTACAATTGCATCTGCTGAGCATGGTAGAAACTGGGGAGTGTTTGCATTGATTTTATATCAGGTCTTCAAAGTCCAGGGCTGCAGTCCAAACATTATTTTTAACCCCACAGTCCTCGCGCTAACCACTTTCCCTAGGGGGATCCCAGTCGAAACCGGATGCAGTTTGATTGCCATCTTAAGTGGAGGTCCAATTCAGTAACGTTGCCCCCTCGGCCCTCGATTTGTGGGGATGATCACTTGTGGGGATGATTTGACCCACAATTCAATGTAAACTGTAGTCACGTGTCATACTCCGGTGGCCGCGAAGTGTCAAGTTTTATCATCACGGCTGCATTTTCGGCATGTCAGACAAAATGATGATGCTAGCTTGCTAAAGAATATACATAGACAACATTGATTTTAGCGTTGGCAAATTGGCTTAGTCTCGTGGTGAGGAGCCTATAAAACGTAGCTAGTTTCATAAACTTATTTTGGGGAAGTCTGAAATGTATTGGAATAAATGACCAAACTATAAAACTAGCTAGCTAGCTATGGGTAACTGTAGCTAGCTAGCTACCTGGTCTCAGAGCATTTCGTATTATTCTGTACGTAAATATATCACACTCCATTTAGTATGATATTTTACGTTAGGTATGGTTACATAAGACAGATGGTTACTTAAGGCAAAAATGAAAGGAAGGTTGTTGGTCAGGGTGGATGGGTTGGCGTTTAATGGGAATGTCTAGCAACCCAAAGGTTGCGAGTTCAAATCTCATCATGGACAACTTTAGCTAATTAGGAACATTTACCCATTTGTAATACTTTTCAATTACTTAGCATGTTAGCTAACCCTTCCCCTAACCTTAACCGTTTTAGCTAACCCCTTCACCTAACCCTAACCTTAAGCCTTTAACCTAACTCCTAAACTTAACCCAAACCCAAAGTGTCTCTCTGGATGAGTTCCACCAAACAGGCTAAAGAATAGTTGCTGTGGAAGCGTTTCACCATGCTACAGGCTAAAGAATAGTTGCTGTGGAAGAGTTCTAGGCCATGACGGAGACATGGATCACCCCATTGAACACTGCTACTCCAGCTGCTCTCTCTTCATCTGACTATGTGTTCTGACTATTTCTCAGAAGTGGAGATTTTCGCTTTCCCCCCTCTCTCCCCAGTCATTTGAATTCCATGCTATCACTGTCACTAGTCTACGCAAGCTTAACATTGTTGTCATCTAATGCCCATCAGGTGCCCTTGGAGAGTTCCTCAATGAGCTTGACACCTTCATAAGCTCATTTCCCAACGATAGCTTACCACTCATCGTACTGGGCGACTTTAACCTCCCAACGTCTGACTTCAATTAATTTCTTTCCACCTCTTTCTTTCCACTCCTTGCCTCTTTTGACCTCACCCTTTTCACAGTCACCTCCCACTAACAAGGCAGGCAATATGCTTGACCTCATCATCTTCCCTAGAGGCTGTTTGCCTACTAATGTCACTGCAACCCCCTCCTTGTCTCTGATTACTTCTTTGTTTCCTTTTCTCTCCATCTCTCCTCCAACCCAACCCTACCCAGATCTTCGCTCTCTTTCTCTCCCGCTACTCTCTCCTCTTCTATCCTATCCTATCTTCCTTCTGCTAAATCCAGCTCTCTCCTGTCTCCTAACTCTGCCTCTTCGACCCTACTCTCCTCCCTTTCTGCATCCTTTGACCTCACTGTCCCCTTTCCTCCCGGCCGGCCCGACCTTCCCTTCCCGCTCCGTGGCTGAGTGACTCACTGCATGCTAACAGAACAGGGCTGCGGGCAGTTGAGCGGAAATTTAGGAAAACTAAACTTCCGGAGGACCTATCGTCCTTCCACTCCCTCCTCTCTACCTTCTCTTCCTCTGTATCCGCCGCTAAAGCCGCTTTCTATCACTCTAAATTTCAAGCTTCTGCCTCCAACACTGAGAAACTCTTCTCCACTTTCTCCTCCCTCCTTAATCCTCCTCCACCTCCTCCCACTCTTTCCTCCCTCTCTGTGGATGACTTTGCCAACCACTTTGAAAAAAAGGTTGACGACATCCGCTCCTATTTCACTCAGCCTACTGAGTCCAATGGTGCCACTCACACAGAACTACCCTACGCTTAGACCTCCTTCTCACATCTCTCTCCAGATGAAATCCTGCGACTAGTGATGTCTGGCCGCCCGACAACCTGTCCACTCAACCCCATCCCCTCCTCCCTTCTCCAGACCAGCTCTGGAAACCTTCTCCTATTCCTCACTTCCCTCATCAACTCTTCCCTGACCACTGGCTGCGTCCCCTCTGACTTCAAGATGGCAAGAGTTGCTCCTCTCCACAAGAAACCAACACTCGACCCCTCTGATGTAAAAAAAAACTACAGACCGGTATCCCTTATTTATTTTCTTTCCAAAACACTTGAGTGTGCTGTCTCTGACCAACTCTCTCATTATCTCTCTCAGAACGATCTTCTTGACCCTAACCAGGCAGGCTTCAAGACGGCTCACTCAACTGAGACCGCTCTCCTCTGTGTCACAGAGACTCTCCACTCTGCCAAAGCTGACTCTATCTCCTCTCCTAGATCTATCCACTGCCTTCAACGCCGTGAACCATCAGATCCTCCTCTCCACCCTCTCAGGGTTGGGCGTCTCATGCTCTGCACACTACTGGATTGTATCCTACTTGGCAGGTCACTCCTACCAGGTGGCATGGAGAGGATCTGTGTCTGCACCACATGCTCTCACTACTGGTGTCCCCCAGGACTCGGTTCTAGGCCTATCATTGCTATGCAGATGAAACTCAACTACCGAGCAGCAAGGGGAAGTGCATCTCCTTACCTTCAGGCTATGCTCAAACCTTACATCCCAACCTGAGCAATCCGTTCCGCCACCTCTGGTCTCTTGCCAGATAAAAAGGCACTTCTCTTTTCCCACTAGCGCTAACTTTGCTGATAAATACTTTGTTGAGGGAAATGTACATGATACGATTGTGATGAGTTGTTGTCTCACCTAGCTATCTTATGATGAATGCACTAATTGTAAGTCGCTCTGGAGAAGGGTGTCTGCTAAATGACTAAAATGTATAATGTAGGTGTCCTGTCTCCTAGCAACCTCCCTAGCAACCTATCGGTGGCCTGGTAGCAGAGGTCACTGGGAGTTTAGGAAAAAAGTTTATAATCCCCTAGTCTCTCTGGCACGATCGGGGGATGGGTGGAGTGAGCTGCATGAATTTATAAACCTCGCAGGCAGGGGAATCCGTAACACTACAGGTTAAAGAATAGTTGCTGTGGAAGCATTCCACCATGAAACAGGTTAACGAATAGTGGCTGTGGAAGCATTCAAGCGTGCTACAGGTTAAAGAATAGTTGCTGTGGAAGCATTCCACCTTGCTAGAGGTTAAATAATAGTTGCTGTGGAAGCGTTCCACCATGCTACAGGTTAAAGAATAGTGGCTGTGGAAGCATTCCACCATGATACAGGTTAAAAAATATAATATCTTTAAGGAAATGGATCCTTAGTTTTGGCCAATCCCTTTAAATTAGGATAATTAATAGTGGAGATTGATGTGTGGTTTTGACCAGCACTTCCTCTCCTCTGGGACTGGTCTGGGTGGTTTGGTATTAACCGGGTCTGGGTGGTTTGGTATTAACCGGGTCTGGGTGGTTTAGTATTAACAGGTTCTGGGTGGTTTAGTATTAACAGGGTCTGGGTGGTTTAGTATTAACAGGGTCTGGGTGGTTTAGTATTAACAGGGTCTGGGTGGTTTAGTATTAACTGGGTCTGGGTGGTTTGGTATTAACTGGGTCTGGGTGGTTTGGTATTAATAGGGTTGGGGTGGTTTGGTACAGATACACAGGTTCCTCTCTTCACATACTTGTCTTCACATTGGAATTGTTATCTTCACATTTCCAAAACATCATCATCCCTCAGTAACTTCAAGCATAGACTAGGGGTCAGCCTGATGTACCAAACTACCCAGTAATCCCCTGATGTAGCCTAACATACACACATGTAGCATATGGGTGATGTGTAAAACGTACTCCTCAGCCTGACGTTGTCACTTGCACCACTGAATTTGCTAGCTTTTCGTGTGGCACGGACTGGTGAGATGCTTCAGGAGGGCAGTCATGTGCAAGCAAGGCAGTGGTCCTGGGTTCGAGCCTTGGTATGAGCTGAATCAGGAGGAAGTGGTACTCGCTAAGCAAGCAGCGTGATGTCCTTTACACACACAGACACACAAAAACACTGAGTCTATGTTCAATTGTAATTAGTGTGCTTTGTTTAGTTGATTCAACAAACTGTTTTGTGTGCATATACAGTGCCTTCGGAAAGTATTCAGACCCCTTGACTTTTTCCACATTTTGTTACGTTACAGCCTTATTCAAACATTTATTAAATTGTTTTTTTCCTCATCAATGTGCACACAATACCCCATTATGACGAAGCAAAAACAGTTTAGTAGAAATTTTGATAATTTATATTTAGAAAAAAACAGAAATATCACATTTGCATAAGTATTCAGTCCCTTTATTCAGTACTTTGTTGAAGCACCTTTGGCAGCGATTACAGCATTGAGTCTTCTTGGGTATGATGCTACAAGCTTGGCACACCTGTATTTGGAGAGTTTCTCCCATTCTTCTCTGCAGATCCTCTCAAGCTCTGTAAGGTTGGATGGGGAGCATCGCTGCACAGCTATTTTCAGGTCTCTCCAGAGATGTTAGATCGGGTTCAAGTCCGGGCTCTGGCTGGGCCACTCAAGGACATTCAGAGACTTGTCCCGAAGCCACTCCTGCGTTGTCTTGGCTGTGTGCTTAGGGTCGTTGTCCTGTTGGAAGGTGAACCTTCGCCCCAGTCTGAGGTCCTGAGCGCTCTGGAGCAGGTTTTCATCAAGGATCTCTCTGTACTTTGCCCCGTTCATCTTTGCCTCAATCCTGACTAGTCTCCTAGTCCCTGCCACAGAAAAACATCCCCACAGCATGATGCTGCCACCACCATGCTTCACCATAGGGATGGTGCCAGGTTTCCTCCAGACGTGACGCTTGGCCTTCAGGCCAAAGAGTTCAATCTTGGTTTCATCAGACCAGAGAATCTTGTTTCTCATGGTCTGAGAATCTTTAGGTGCCTTTTGGCAAACTCCAAGCGGGCTGTCATATGCCTTTTACTGAGGAGTGGTGTCCGTCTGGCCACTCTACCATAAAGGCCTGATTTGTGAAGTGCTACAGAGATGGTTGTCCTTCTGGAAGGTTCTCCCATCTCCACAGAGGAACTCTAGAGCTCTGTGAGATTGACCATTGGGTTCTTGGTCACCTCCCTGACCATGGCCCTTCTCCCCTGATTGCTCAGTTTGGCCGGTCGGCCAGCTCTAGGAAGAGTCTTGGTGGATCCAAACTTCTTCCATTTAAGAATTATGTAGTCCACTGTGTTCTTGGAGACCTTCAATGCTGCAGAAATGTTGTGGGACCCTTCCCCAGATCTGTGCCTCGACACAATCCTGTCTCTGAGCTCTACGGACAATTCCTTCAACCTCATGGCTTGGTTTTTGCTCTGACATGCACTGTCAACTGTGGGACCTTATATAGACAGGTGTGTGCCTTTCCAAATCATGTCCAATCAATTGATTTTACCACAGGTGGACTCCAATCAAGTTATAGAAACATATCAAGGGTGCTCAATGGAAACAGGATGCACCTGATCTCAATTTCGAGTCTCATAGCAAAGTGTCTGAATACTTATAAGGTATTTCTGTTTTTAATTTTTAATACATTTGCAAACATTTCTAAAAACCTGTTTTTTGCTTTGTCATTATGGGGTAGTATGTAGATTGCTGAGGACATTTTTTCTTTTACGGTAATACATTTTTTGAATAAGGCTGTAACGTAACAAAATTAGGAAAAAGTCAACGGGTCTGAATACTTTCCGAAGGTACTGTATATATAAGAAATCTTTGTGATTGAGAGGGCTCGAATACTTGTTTCCCTCATTGAAGTGCAAATAAATTTGTAGCGTTTTTGACATGCGTTTTTCTGGATTTTTGTTGTTGTTGATCTGTCTCTCGCTGTTCAAATGAACCTACCATTAGAATTGTGGTCTGATGGTTTCTTTGTCGGTGGGCAAACGAGCAGCATCAGCAGGGGATCAAGTGCTTTTTTCCCCTCACTGTATATATGTCGTTTTCTCTTTATTTTTTCAAACATTTTCTAACAATCAGATCCAATGAACGGAGCAGGCTGGGCTGACATGCTTATAGCCAATCAGATCCAATGAACGGAGCAGGTTGGGCTGACATGCTTATAGCCAATCAGATCCAATGAACTGAGCAGGCTGGGATGACATGCTTATAGCCAATCAGATCTAATGAACTGAGCAGGCTGGGCTGACATGCTTATAGCCAATCAGACCCAATGAACTGAGCAGGCTGGGATGACATGCTAAGACTTTTTAAATATGAGCATGCATTTCTAAGATTGTGCTGTTATTATTTCTATTAATATGATCTATTATTGTTATTTATATTTCTCAGACTGTTTTCCATGTTATTTGGTTAGTCTCTTACTCTTAAAAAGCACCCTATAGACCGACGGGGATTTGAATGTGTTAGTGAAGGGTGGCAGTATTGAATGATGTTATCATGGGACTGCCCATATTTCCCTCTGGCCTGTCGCCAATGGGCGGCCAAGGGTTTGCCTTAGGACGCAAAGGTTCGTCCTGAGTCCGGGAGATGGTCTGACGGTCCTAGTCACAACAGACCTCCTAGATATGGGGGGGGGGGGGGTTTAGAGGGTGGAATATTAGGACAATTGGAGGTTTACAAAGTTGCAGCTACTTATCTGTGCAAATATTATGGTACAGCTATATGGACACTTAATCATCCTGGTGCTTTTTAATGGTAAGTTTACAAACATTGGTTGTAGGTATAATTGAAACTTGGGTATCATTATGGTAAATGGGGAAATATTTATAGTCAGTTACAATTGTAATGGCTTAACCGATCATAAAAAAATATCAATTTTGACCTGGCTAAAAGATAAACAATATAATGTCTATTGTTTACCAACTGTAGCTCAGTTGGTAGAGCATGGCGCTTGCAACGCCAAGGTTGTGGGTTCGTTTCCCACGGGGGGCCAGTATGAAACATTTACGCACTCACTAACTGTAAGTGTCTCTGGATAAGAGCGTCTGCTAAATGACTAAAATATACACTACCAGTCAAAAGTTTGGACACACCTACTCATTCCAAGGTTTTTCTTTATTTTGACTATTTTCTACATTGTAGAATAATAGTGAAGACATCAAAACTATGAAATAACACATATGGAATCATGTAGTAACCAAAAAAAGTGTTAAACAAATCAAAATATATGTTGTATTTGAGATTCTTCAAATAGCCACCCTTTGCCTTGATGACAGCTTTGCACACTCTTGGCATGCTCTCAACCAGCTTCACCTGGAATGCTTTTCCAACAGTCTTAAAGGAGTTCCCACATATGCAGAGCACTTGTTGGCTGCTTTTCCTTCACTCAGCCGTCCGACTCATCCCAAACCATCTCAATTGGGTTGAGGTCGGGGAATTGTGGAGACCAGGTCATCTGATGCAGCACTCCATCACTCTCCTTCTTGGTAAAATAGCCCTTACACAGCCTGGAGGTGTGTTGGGTCATTGTCCTGTTGAAAAACAAATGATAGTCCCACTAAGCCCAAACCAGATGGGATGGCGTATCGCTGCAGAATGCTGTGGTACCCATGCTGGTTAAGTGTGCCTTGAATTCTAAATAAATCACAGACAGCATCACCAGAAAAGCACCCCCACACCATAACACCTCCTCCTCCATGCTTTACGGTGGGAACTACACATGCGGAGATCATCCGTTCACCCACACCGCAAAGACACAGTGGTTGGAACCAAAGATCTCAAATTTGGACTCCAGACCAAAGGACAAATTTACACCGGTCTAATATCCATTGCTCGTGTTTCTTGGCCCAAGCAAGTCTCTTCTTCTTATTGGTGGTTTCTTTGCAGCAATTCGACCATGAAGGCCTGATTCACACAGTCCCCTCTGAACAGTTGATGTTGACGTGTCTGTGACTTGAACTCTGTGAAGCATTTATTTGGGCTGCAATTTCTGAGGGTGCTAACTCTAATGAACTTATCATCTGCAGCAGAGGTACAATGAGGGAAAAAAGTATTTGATCCCTTGCTGATTTTGTACATTTGCCCACTGACAAAGACATGATCAGTCTATAATTTTAATGGTAGGTTTATTTGAACAGTGAGAGACAGAATAACAACAACAAAATCCAGAAAAAACACATGTCAAAATTGTTATAAATTGATTTGCATTTTAATGAGGGAAATAAGTATTTGACCCCTCTGCAAAACATGACTTAGTATTTGGTGGCAAAACCCTTGTTGGCAATCACAGAGGTCAGAAGTTTCTTGTAGTTGGCCACCAGGTTTGTTTAGTTTCCACAGCTCTTTGCAGATCTTCTCCAAGTCATTAAGGTTTCGAGGCTGACGTTTGGAAACTCGAACCTTCAGCTCCCTCCACAGATTTTCTATGGGATTAAAAATAAAAAATAGTAAAAATAAAGAAAAACCCTTGAATGAGTAGGTGTGTCCAAACTTTTGACTGGTAGTGTATATACAGTTGAAGTCGGAAGTTTACATACACTTAGGTTGCAGTCATTAAAACTCGTTTTTCATCCACTCCACACATTTCTTGTTAACAAACTATAGTTTTGGCAAGTCGGTTAAGATACTTTGTGCATGACAAAAGTAATTTTTCCAACAATTGTTTACAGACAGATTATTTCACTTGTAATTCGCTGTATCAAAATTCCAGTGGGTCAGAAGTTTAACATACACTAAGTTGACTGTGCTTTTAAACAGCTTGGAAAATTCCAGAAAATGATGTCATAGCTTTAGAAGCTTCTGATAGGCTAATTGACATAATTGGAGGTTTACCTGTGGATGTATTTCAAGGCCTACCTTCAAACTCAGTGCCTCTTTGCTTGACATCATGGGAAAATCAAAAGAAATCAGCCAAGACCTCAGAATTTTTTTTGTAGACCTCCACAAGTCTGGTTCATCCTTGGGAGCAATTTCCAAATGCCTGCAGGTACCACGTTCATCTGTACAAACAATAGTACGCAAGTATAAACACCATGGGACCACGCAGCTGTCATACCGCTCAGGAAGGAGACGCATTCTGTCTCCTAGAGATTAATGCACTTTGGTGCGAAAAGTGCAAATCAATCCCAGAACAACAGCAAAGGACCTTGTGAAGATGCTGGAGGAAACAGGTACAAAAGTATCTATATCCACAGTAAAACGAGTCCTATATCGACATAACCTGAAAGGCCACTCAGCAAGGAAGAAGCCACTGCTCCAAAACCGCCATAAAAAAGCCAGACTACGGTTTGCAACTGCACATGGGGACAAAGATCGTACTTTTTGGAGAAATGTCCTCTGGTCTGATGAAACAAAAATATAACTGTTTGGCCATAATGACCATCGTTATGTTTGGAGGAAAAAGGGGAACGCTTGCAAGCCGAAGAACAACATCCCAACCATGAAGCACGGGGGGGGCAGCATCATGCTGTGGGGGTGCTTTGCTGCAGGAGGGACTGGTGCACTTCACAAAATAGATGGCATCATGAGGAAGGAAAATTATGTGGATATATTGAAGCAACATCTCAAGACATCAGTCAGGAAGTTAAAGCTTGGTCGCAAATGGGTCTTCCAAATGGACAATGACCCCAAGCATACTTCCAAAGTTGTGGCAAAATGGTTTAAAGACAACAAAGTAAAGGTATTGGAGTGGCCATCACAAAGCCCTGACCTCAATCCTATAGAACATTTGTAGGCAGAACTGAAAAAGCGTGTGCGAGCAAGGAGGCCTACAAACCTGACTCAGTTACACCAGTTCTGTCAGGAGGAATGGGCCAAAATTCACCCAACTTATTGTGGGAAGCTTGTGGAAGGCTACCCAAAACGTTTGACCCAAGTTAAACAATTTAAAGGCAATGCTACCAAATACAAATTGAGTGTATTTAAACTTCTGACCCACTGGGAATGTGATGAAATAAATAAAAGCTGAAATAAATCATTTTCTCTACTGTTATTCTGACATTTCACATTCTTAAAATAAAGTGGTGATCCTACTAGGATTAAATGTCAGGAATTGTGAAAGACTGAGTTTAAATGTATTTGGCTTAAGGTGTAAACTTCCGACTTCAACTGTATATACTAAAAGGGTCTGTTGTCTCTCTCCATCACTACAGATGACCCTGCTGTGGAGGGTGTGGACAAGTCCCGACAGCTCCAGACTGGAGAGGTCATCATCATCGTGGTCGTCCTGCTCATGTGGGCAGGTAAGGGAATTTAAGTACCTACCAATTATTTAGAAGATCATTATTGCAGAGTGGAGAGTGGTGAGTGTTCAGACGTCCAAGGATGCCGTTTCCACCACACATTTACATTTTAGTCATTTAACAGACAACTACATCTCTGTCAATCAATCAATCATTCAATCCATTAATCAATCAACCAATCGACCTCAGCACTGATTTCAAGCTCATCGTTGTTTTTGACAGAATCATCCAAAAATTATTTTCTAATCGGTTTTAAAATGCACAAATAATGGCTCAGTTTTCACATATAGTCATGTATACATACACCCCCTGGAAAGTAGGATCACTGTGGGGTGACAACGTCGTCGATACTGTAATTGATGAAGCCCGGTGACTGAGGTGGTATACTCCTCAATGCCATTGGATGAATCCCGGAACCTATTCCAGTCTGTGCTAGCAAAACAGTCCTGTAGCGTAGCATCCGAGTCATCTGACCACTTCTGTATTGTGCGAGTCATTGGTAATTCCTGCTTTAGTTTTTGCTTGTAAGCAGGAATCAGGAGGATAGAATTATGGTCAGATTTGCCAAGTGGAGGGCGAGGGAGAGCTTTGTATGCGTCTCTGTGTGTGGAGTAAAGGTGGTCTAGAGTTTTTTTCCCCTCTGGTTGCACATGTGACATGCTGGTAGAAATTAGGTAAAACTGATTTACATTTGTCCCCGGCCACTAGGAGCGCCGTTTCTGGTTTGTTTATGGCCTTATACAGCTCGTTGAGTGCGGTCTTAGTGCCAGCAAATAGACAGCTACGAAGAATATTGATGAGAACTCTCTTGGTAGATAGTGTGGTCTACAGCTTATCATGAGGTACTCTACCTCAGGCGAGCAATACCTCGAGACTTCCTTAATATTAGACATCGCGCACCAGCTGTTATTGACAAATTCATACACACCCCCGCCCCTCGTCTTACCAGACGTAGCTTCTCTGTCCTGCCGATGCACGGAAAACCCAGCCAGCTCTATATTATCCGTGTCGTCGTTCAGCCACGACTTGGTGAAACATAAGATATTACAGTTTTTAATGTCCCGTTGGTAGGATAGTCTTGATCGTAGATCGTCCAGTTTATTTTCCAATGATTGCACGTTGGCCAATAGGACGGATGGTAGTGGCAGTTTACCCACTCGCTGACGAATTCTCACAAGGCCACCCGACCTCCGTCTCCTAAATTTCCATATTTTCTTCACGCGAATGATGGGGCCTGGTCTCTGGAAAGCAGTGAAATCTTCATCCAGTTCGAAGTGAGTAATACCTGTTCTGATGTCCAGAAGCTCTTTTCGGTCATAAGAGACATTAGCAGCAACATTATGTACAAAATAAGTTACAAACAATGTGAAAAAAATAAATAGCACAGTTGGTTAGGAGCCCGTAAAATGGCAGCCATCCCTCCGGCGCCATCATGACACCAGTTATACACCGCCAGTTATTCACTATTATACTGTATATCCCAGGGGTCAAATATGACCTCACGAGGTCAGGACTACTGCTGGCTTTTCGTTTCTATCTGATCATTAATTGCACCCACATGCGGTCCCAGGTCTAAATCAGTCCCTGATTAGAGGGAAGATGGCCAAGCTTCCAGCCATCCAGGACCTCTATACCAGGCGGTGTCAGAGGAAGGCCCTAAAAATGGTCAAAGACTCCAGCAACCCAGTCATAGACTGTTCTCTCTGCTACCGCACGGCAAGCGGTACCGGAGCGCAAAGTCTAGGTCCAAAAGGCTTCTTAACAGCTACTACCCCCAAGCCATAAGACTCCTGAACAGCTAATCATGGCTACCCGGTCTATTTGCATTGTCCCATCCTGAGAACCCATCCAGATCCCATCCAGTTTAAAGGGTCCATCCATCCACTGAGACTTTTATTGGATCACCAACTCCTGTTGAGGGCCCAATGTAGTTATTACTCTCTCTCTGTCTCTGTCTCTGTCTCTCTCTCTCTCTCTGTCTCTCTCTCTCTCTCTCTCTCTCTCTCTGTCTGTCTCTGTCTCTGTCTCTGTCTCTGTCTCTGTCTCTGTCTCTCTCTCTCTCTCTCTCTCTCTCTCATCTCTCTCTCTCTCTACATCTCTCTCTCTCTCTACATCTCTCTCTCTCTCTCTACATCTCTCTCTCTCTCTCTCTACATCTCTCTCTCTCTCTCTCTCTACATCTCTCTCTCTCTCTCTCTCTCTCTGAAACATATGTTAACATTGCCAAGTTAGTTATTACTCTCTCTCTCTCTCTCTCTCTCTCTCTCTCTCTCTCTCTCTCTCTCTCTCTCTCTCTCTCTCTCTCTACATCTCTCTCTCTCTCTCTCTCTCTCTCTCTCTCTCTCTCATCTCTCTCTCTCTCTACATCTCTCTCTCTCTCTACATCTCTCTCTCTCTCTCTACATCTCTCTCTCTCTCTCTCTACATCTCTCTCTCTCTCTCTCTCTACATCTCTCTCTCTCTCTCTCTCTCTCTGAAACATATGTTAACATTGCCAAGTTAGTTATTACTCTCTCTCTCTCTCTCTCTCTCTCTCTCTCTCTCTCTCTCTCTCTCTCTCTCTCTCTCTCTCTCTCTACATCTCTCTCTCTCTCTCTCTCTACATCTCTCTCTCTCTCTCTCTCTCTCTCTCTCTCTGAAACATATGTTAACATTGCCAAAGCAAGTGAACTACATAATAAACAAAAGTCAAATAAAGAATAAGTATTAATGTAGTTACACCTAGATGCTTTAGTTGTATTACTCAAACGAACATGGTGAAAGTACACTGATGGTGCTGTATAACAACAGTGAAGACATTGACTGCGTTCCCAAATGACCACCCTATTCCCTACATAGTGCACTACTTTTGACCAGAGCCCTATTGGTCCTGGTCAAACATAGTGCGCTAGTGAATATGGTGCCATTTCAGACACAACCATTGGGTATAATATAATTATCTTCCCTGCTCAAAGATAAAGACACCACCATCGTCACCACCATCGTCACCACCATCGTCATGCCATACCCTCCCCGGGAATGATCCACGTACTACTAGTTACATGAGGTGGTGGTGACAGGGCTGTGAGTGACCAATGACAGTATGTTAATCCCCTCTCGTCTCTCTACCCCCCCCCCCCCCCCCCTCCCCCCTGCAGCTGTCATTGCCCTGTTCTGTCGGCAGTATGACATCATCAAGGACAACGACTCCAGTACCGGCAAAGACAAGGTAAAGCCATCGTCGTTGGCGAGCACGCCAGAACACTGCTCCGGAGGACTGCTACGGAGCAAGGTACATAGATTAATCAATTAATGAATTAATTAATCAATCAATCAAGCAACACCACAGCATAGGACTGCTACGTAGATAGGTGGGCAAGGTCAACCAGAGGGGATTCACTCAGACCATGGGACACATTTTGTAGGTTGTAGAGTCAACTACAGGAGGACTGCTACGGAGCAAGGTACATATATAATTGTCAACCTATTAGCCATTAAGTCAAGTACATTAAACATACTACAGTAATTGTACTATAGTAATAGTAAGCTACTACTAAATGTAGCACCACATTGTGTACCTGATGTATTGATGTACCTGCATCATATATCACATTCAGAAGCAACAACACCTGCAATCTCTACAGCTCCACCACGTTATACCCTGAGTGCTTCCACGTATCCCTGGGCTCTGAATCATAGCCTTCCCACTCTCCACTCAGAGGAGCCCATTTCTGTTGCTGCCCTCTCAGTAACCTCTATAGTGGTGTCCATTTCAGCCTTTTTAACTCATGCATATCCCCAGCGCTCCATTTCAACTGTGACCTTCTGTGTCTGTGTGTTTCCATTTAAACGGCGACCTTCTCTCTCTCCCCCCCGTCGTCTCACACCCAGTACATACCACGCTATATTCACAGGCAGCCCCTCTACCGTCACCATGGCAACCCGCACTGTTGGACTTTAGGAATATACGGAATGTCCCAAATATCGCACCCCTTTCCATCTCACAGGCGTTGTCGTCAAACTGAATAAAATTAAAAACATACACCCTAATTCCATATGTCAACGGTGACGCCTATAATTGGGTGTTAATGGTGGATGATGGCTCGCTGTAGCAGTGTCTTTATGTGGAGGGCTGCAGAAGAGAGGCAGACAGTCCCTGCAATGAAATAAATACGACACTGGGAGCTGCTTGCCAAATGGGGAAAGAGAGCATGTGAGGGGTTGCTTATAGGTACACTGAATAACACTCGATAATGGCCAACAGATTTAGGATACCTCCCAAATGGCACCCTATTCCGTATATAGTGCACTATATTTGACCGGGCCATTTTGACCAGAGCCCTATGAGCTCTGGTAAAAACTAGTGCACTAAATAGGGAATAGATGTTATTTTCTGCCATTTAGGGCACATGAAAAAGCCTTTGAGAGCTTGGTGGTATTGAAGCCATCAGCCAATCGATGAGAGGGGTCATGAGAGGGGTCATTATAATGTTCACCACCCCAGGGTACAGAGAAAAAGCCATATCTCAGTCTGGCCAATAAAAATAAAAGATTAAGATGGGCAGTCTGAGATATGGCTTTTTCTTTGTAACTCTGACTAGAAGGTCAACATCCCGGAGTCGCCTCTTCAGTGTTGACATTGAGACTGGTGTTTTGCGGGTACTATTTAATGAAGCTGCCAGTTGAGGACCTGTGAGGCGTCTGTTTCTCAAACTAGACACTCTAATGTATTTGTCCTCTTGCTCAGTTGTGCACCAGGGCCTCCCACTCCTCTTTCTATTCTGGTTAGAGTCAGTTTACGCTGTTCTGTGAAGGGAGTAGTACACAGCGTTGTACGAGATATTCAGTTTCTTGGCAATTTCTCGCATGGAATAGCCTTCATTTCTCAGAACAAGAATAGACTGACGAGTTTCAGAAGAAAGTTATTTGTTTCTGGCCATTTTGAGCCTGTAATCGAACCCACAATTGCTGATGCTCCAGATACTCAACTAGTCTCAAGAAGGCCAGTTTTATTGCTTCAGCACAACAGTTTTCAGCTGTGCTAACGTAATTGCAAAAGGGTTTTCTAATGATCAATTAGCCTTTTAAAATGATAAACTTGGATTAGCAAACACAACGTGCCATTGGAACACAGGACTGATGGTTGCTGATAATGTGCCTCTGTACGCCTATGTAGATATTCCATTAAAAATCAGCCGTTTCCAGCTACAATAGCCATTTACAACATTAACAATGTCTATACTGTATTTCTGGACAAAAAAAAATATTTTCTTTAGAAAACAAGGACATTTCTAAGTGACCCCAAACTTTTGAACGGTAGTGTATATATTGATTTGTTTAGTTGTTTTAAGGTTATCTTGTCTCACTATCACTAAGCACATATAGGGGTGGTGGGATCCTTGAGGTTGTTTTTCTCAAGGGCGCAACTAGCGGGTGGGGCTGGTTGCAATGGCCACTCACGGAGGTTTGGAGTTTGAAAAACTTAGTCTGCGGCACAGAGTAAAGATTCCTGCTGTGGCAGGGTGTTCAGTGGAAGAATGTAGCTTAGCAGTGGGCGCTATCATTGGGTATGATAGCATCAAATCAGCCTCAAGGATGAATAGCGCTGTAGTGATATTCTTAGATTCCATTGAAAAGGTGAATACGATAGTTGAGAGTGGTGTTGTGTTGGGGGAGACACAGACGTCGGTATTTCCGCTTATGAATCCGGCGAAGAAAGTTATACTTTCTAACGTGCCACCATTTGTTAGAGATGAAGTGTTGGAGCGAGAGTTATCTCGTCATGGTCAACTTGTATCTACAATAAAGAAGGTTCTTTTTGGATGCAAATCTCCTTTTGATTAAACATGTCGTGTCTCATATGAGACAAGTGCATATGATTTTAAAGAAGGACACAGACGAACTGAGTTCAGCATTCAGTTTTAAGATTGATGGATTTGATTGTGTTCTACGCTTCTACTGAATCAATGAAATGCTTTGGCTGTGGAAGAGAGGGGCATTTGGTACGTTATTGTCCCGAGAACGAGCGCGCAGAGCCCGTTTCTGTCTCTTACTCTGTATTTTTTTTTTCATCCATGAGCAGTTTTAAGATTTCTTCTTTAAACGTAAATGGGGCGAGAGACGTTTAAAAAATAGCCGTAGTGTATGAGTTAATTAGGGGAAAGGGAAGTGACATACGTTTTCTACAAGAAACGCATAGTAATATGGAAAATGAAGTTATGTGGCAACAGGAGTGGGGGGGGGGGACAGTGGTGTGTAGTCATAAAAACTCAAAAAGTGGGGGTGTGGCCATCTTGTTCTCAAAAGGGTTTTTGCCTTTGTCATATGAGGTTGAAGAGGTAGTTGAGGGGGAGGTTATTAAAAGTTAGAGCGAGGTATGAAAATATCACTATGTGTCTGATAAATGTATATGCCCCAGTGGTGGCAGTTGAGAGGGTATGTTTTTTAGAGACATTATCAAATACCATTGAGAAATGTAACACTGAGGATTATTTATTTATTGTTGGGGATTTTAACTGCACAGTCAGTGATTTAGATAGAAATCACAAAGAACCGCATATAGCCTCATTGCAACACATGAACTATGTGATATTTGGCGGAGTCAACATGGAGGCACGAGACAGTACACCTGGGCGCATGTGAGAGAGAACACCATCTCTCTGGTCGGGTTAGATAGGTTTTTTATTGTTTTGAGCATCAATCTCAGGTCTGTAAATCAACTTTTTCATTATGGGGTATTGTGTATAGATTGATGAGGATTTTTATTTGATTTAATCCATTGTAGAATAAGGCTGTAATGTAACAGAATGTGGAAAAAGTCAAGGGGTCTGAATACTTTCCGAATGCACTGTAGGTGTTTGTCCCCCTGTGTGCTGAGGGTGTCAGCGGAGTGTCTCGCTGGTCTGGGTGGGGTTTCCGTTGCTCTGTGGTAAGTGTTGGGCACAGTCACGGGAAATGGTTCCGTTTACCCGCTGTATGGTAGCAGGGTGGAAGTATTTTTGTGGTAGCAGGGTGGAGATAATCACTCATGAGTTGGGGAAAGTGAAAGAAGCTTTTTTTAATCACTCCCTTTTGTTGTGGGGGGGGGGGGTTGATTCTCCACTTGAGGTTGCTCGTCTGTGGGGCTGTTTAAGGAGGGAGTCTGGACTCGCTCTGGGTGGTGGTGATGTCTTCCTCTAGGGTGGTGGTGATGTCTTCCTCTAGGGGGGTGGTGGTGTCTTCCTCTAGGGGGGTGGTGGTGGTGTCTTCCTCTAGGGGGGTGGTGGTGATGTCTTCCTCTAGGGGGGTGGTGTCTTCCTCTAGGGGGGTGGTGATGTCTTCCTCTAGGGGGGTGGTGGTGATGTCTTCCTCTAGGGGGGTGGTGGTGATGTCTCCCTCTAGGGGGGTGGTGATGTCTTCCTCTAGGGGGGCGGTGGTGATGTCTTCCTCTAGGGGGGTGGTGGTGATGTCTTCCTCTAGGGGGGTGGTGATGTCTTCCTCTAGGGGGGGGTGATGTCTTCCTCTAGGGGGGTGGTGGTGATGTCTTCCTCTAGGGGGGTGGTGGTGATGTCTTCCTCTAGGGTGGTGGTGGTGATGTCTTCCTCTAGGGGGGTGGTGGTGATGTCTTCCTCTAGGGGGGGGGTGGTGATGTCTTCCTCTAGGGGGGTGGTGGTGATGTCTTCCTCTAGGGGGGTGGTGGTGATGTCTTCCTCTAGGGTGGTGGTGATGTCTTCCTCTAGGGAGGGGGTGGTGATGTCTTCCTCTAGGGGGGTGGTGGTGATGTCTTCCTCTAGGGGGGTGGTGGTGATGTCTTCCTCTAGGGGGGTGGTGTCTTCCTCTAGGGGGGTGGTGGTGATGTCTTCCTCTAGGGGGGGGGGGGGGTGGTGATGTCTTCCTCTAGGGGGGTGGTGGTGATGTCTTCCTCTAGGGGGGTGGTGGTGATGTCTTCCTCTAGGGGGTTGGTGGTGATGTCTTCCTCTAGGGGGGTGGTGATGTCTTCCTCTAGGGGGGTGGTGATGTCTTCCTCTAGGGGGGTGGTGGTGATGTCTTCCTCTAGGGGGGTGGTGGTGATGTCTTCCTCTAGGGGGGTGGTGGTGATGTCTTCCTCTAGGGTGGTGGTGATGTCTTCCTCTAGGGGGGTGGTGATGTCTTCCTCTAGGGTGGTGGTGATGTCTTCCTCTAGGGGGGTGGTGGTGATGTCTTCCTCTAGGGGGGTGGTGGTGATGTCTTCCTCTAGGGGGGTGGTGGTGATGTCTTCCTCTAGGGGGGTGGTGATGTCTTCCTCTAGGGGGGTGGTGTCTTCCTCTAGGGGGGTGGTGATGTCTTCCTCTAGGGGGGTGGTGGTGATGTCTTCCTCTAGGGGGGTGGTGGTGATGTCTTCCTCTAGGGGGGTGGTGGTGATGTCTTCCTCTAGAGGGGTGGTGGTGATGTCTTCCTCTAGGGGGGTGGTGATGATGTCTTCCTCTAGGGGGGTGGTGGTGATGTCTTCCTCTAGGGGGGTGGTGATGTCTTCCTCTAGGGGGGTGGTGGTGATGTCTTCCTCTAGGGTGGTGGTGATGTCTTCCTCTAGGGGGGTGGTGGTGGTGTCTTCCTCTAGGGGGGTGGTGATGTCTTCCTCTAGGGGGGTGGTGGTGATGTCTTCCTCTAGGGGGGTGGTGGTGATGTCTTCCTCTAGGGGGGTGGTGGTGATGTCTTCCTCTAGGGGGGTGGTGGTGATGTCTTCCTCTAGGGGGGTGGTGATGTCTTCCTCTAGGGGGGTGGTGATGTCTTCCTCTAGGGGGGTGGTGATATCTTCCTCTAGGGGGGTGGTGATGATGTCTTCCTCTAGGGGGGTGGAGGTGATGTCTTCCTCTAGGGGGGTGGTGATGTCTTCCTCTAGGGGGGTGGTGATGTCTTCCTCTAGGGGGGTGGTGGTGATGTCTTCCTCTAGGGGGGTGGTGGTGATGTCTTCCTCTAGGGGGGTGGTGATGTCTTCCTCTAGGGGGGTGGTGATATCTTCCTCTAGGGGGGTGGTGATGATGTCTTCCTCTAGGGGGGTGGTGGTGATGTCTTCCTCTAGGGGGGTGGTGATGTCTTCCTCTAGGGGGGTGGTGGTGATGTCTTCCTCTAGGGGGGTGGTGGTGATGTCTTCCTCTAGGGTGGTGGTGGTGTCTTCCTCTAGGGGGGTGGTGGTGATGTCTTCCTCTAGGGGGGTGGTGGTGATGTCTTCCTCTAGGGGGGTGGTGGTGATGTCTTCCTCTAGGGGGGTGGTGATGTCTTCCTCTAGGGGGGTGGTGGGGTCTTCCTCTAGGGGGGTGGTGGTGTCTTCCTCTAGGGGGGTGGTGGTGTCTTCCTCTAGGGGGGTGGTGATGTCTTCCTCTATGGGGGTGGTGGTGATGTCTTCCTCTAGGGGGGTGGTGGTGATGTCTTCCTCTAGGGGGGTGGTGGTGATGTCTTCCTCTAGGGGGGTGGTGGTGATGTCTTCCTCTAGGGGGGTGGTGGTGATGTCTTCCTCTAGGGGGGGGTGGTGATGTCTTCCTCTAGGGGGGTGGTGGTGATGTCTTCCTCTAGGGGGGTGGTGGTGATGTCTTCCTCTAGGGGAGTGGTGGTGATGTCTTCCTCTAGGGGGGTGGTGGTGATGTCTTCCTCTAGGGGGGTGGTGGTGATGTCTTCCTCTAGGGGGGTGGTGGTGATGTCTTCCTCTAGGGGGGTGGTGGTGATGTCTTCCTCTAGGGGGGTGGTGGTGTCTTCCTCTAGGGGGGTGGTGGTGTCTTCCTCTAGGGGGGTGGTGGTGTCTTCCTCTAGGGGGGTGGTGATGTCTTCCTCTATGGGGGTGGTGGTGATGTCTTCCTCTAGGGGGGTGGTGGTGATGTCTTCCTCTAGGGGGGTGGTGGTGATGTCTTCCTCTAGGGGGGTGGTGGTGATGTCTTCCTCTAGGGGGGTGGTGGTGATGTCTTCCTCTAGGGGGGGTGGTGATGTCTTCCTCTAGGGGGGTGGTGGTGATGTCTTCCTCTAGGGGGGTGGTGGTGATGTCTTCCTCTAGGGGGGTGTAGATGTCTTCCTCTAGGGGGGTGGTGATGTCTTCCTCTAGGGGGGTGGTGGGGTCTTCCTCTAGGGGGGTGGTGGTGTCTTCCTCTAGGGGGGTGGTGGTGTCTTCCTCTAGGGGGGTGGTGATGTCTTCCTCTATGGGGGTGGTGGTGATGTCTTCCTCTAGGGGGGTGGTGGTGATGTCTTCCTCTAGGGGGGTGGTGGTGATGTCTTCCTCTAGGGGGGTGGTGGTGATGTCTTCCTCTAGGGGGGTGGTGGTGATGTCTTCCTCTAGGGGGGTGGTGGTGATGTCTTCCTCTAGGGGGGGTGGTGATGTCTTCCTCTAGGGGGGTGGTGGTGATGTCTTCCTCTAGGGGGGTGGTGGTGATGTCTTCCTCTAGGGGGGTGGTGGTGTTGTCTTCCTCTAGGGGGGTGGTGGTGGTGTCTTCCTCTAGGGGGGTGGTGATGTCTTCCTCTAGGGGGGTGGTGGTGTTGTCTTCCTCTAGGGGGGGTGGTGATGTCTTCCTCTAGGGGGGTGGTGATGTCTTCCTCTAGGGTGGTGGTGGAGATGTCTTCCTCTAGGGGGGTGGTGATGTCTTCCTCTGGGGGGGTGGTGGTGATGTCTTCCTCTAGGGGGGTGGTGGTGATGTCTTCCTCTAGGGGGGGGTGGTGATGTCTTCCTCTAGGGGGGTGGTGGTGATGTCTTCCTCTAGGGGGGTGGTGGTGATGTCTTCCTCTAGGGGGGTGTAGATGTCTTCCTCTAGGGGGGTGGTGGTGATGTCTTCCTCTAGGGGGGTGGTGGTGGTGTCTTCCTCTAGGGGGGTGGTGATGTCTTCCTCTAGGGGGGTGGTGGTGTTGTCTTCCTCTAGGGGGGGTGGTGATGTCTTCCTCTAGGGGGGTGGTGATGTCTTCCTCTAGGGTGGTGGTGGAGATGTCTTCCTCTAGGGGGGTGGTGATGTCTTCCTCTGGGGGGGTGGTGGTGATGTCTTCCTCTAGGGGGGTGGTGGTGATGTCTTCCTCTAGGGTGGTGATGTCTTCCTCTAGGGGGGTGCTGATGTCTTCCTCTAGGGGGGGGTGGTGATGTCTTCCTCTAGGGGGGTGGTGATGTCTTCCTCTAGGGGGGTGGTGGTGATGTCTTCCTCTAGGGGGGTGGTGGTGATGTCTTCCTCTAGGGGGGTGGTGATGTCTTCCTCTAGGGGGGTGGTGGTGATGTCTTCCTCTAGGGGGGTGGTGGTGATGTCTTCCTCTAGGGGGGTGGTGGTGATGTCTTCCTCTAGGGGGGTGGTGGTGATGTCTTCCTCTAGGGGGGTGGTGGTGATGTCTTCCTCTAGGGGGGTGGTGGTGATGTCTACCTCTAGGGGGGTGGTGGTGATGTCTTCCTCTAGGGGGGTGGTGGTGATGTCTTCCTCTAGGGGGGTGGTTGTGATGTCTTCCTCTAGGGGGGTGGTGGTGATGTCTTCCTCTAGGGGGGTGGTGGTGATGTCTTCCTCTAGGGGGGGGTGGTGATGTCTTCCTCTAGGGGGGTTGTGGTGATGTCTTCCTCTAGGGGGGTGGTGGTGATGTCTTCCTCTAGGGGGGTGGTGGTGATGTCTTCCTCTAGGGGGGTGGTGATGTCTTCCTCTAGGGGGGTGGTGGTGATGTCTTCCTCTAGGGGGGTGGTGATGTCTTCCTCTAGGGTGGTGATGTCTTCCTCTAGGGGGGTGGTGATGTCTTCCTCTAGGGGGGTGGTGTTGTTGTCTTCCTCTAGGGTGGTGGTGATGTCTTCCTCTAGGGGGGTGGTGATGTTTTCCTCTAGGGGGGTGGTGATGTCTTCCTCTAGGGGGGTGGTGGTGATGTCTTCCTCTAGGGGGGTTGTGGTGATGTCTTCCTCTAGGGGGGTTGTGGTGATGTCTTCCTCTAGGGGGGTGGTGATGATGTCTACCTCTAGGGGGGTGGTGGTGATGTCTTCCTCTAGGGGGGTGGTGGTGATGTCTTCCTCTAGGGGGGTGGTTGTGATGTCTTCCTCTATGGGGGTGGTGGTGATGTCTTCCTCTAGGGGGGTGGTGGTGATGTCTTCCTCTAGGGGGGTGGTGGTGATGTCTTCCTCTAGGGGGGTGGTGGTGATGTCTTCCTCTAGGGGGGTGGTGGTGATGTCTTCCTCTAGGGGGGTGGTGGTGATGTCTTCCTCTAGGGGGGGTGGTGATGTCTTCCTCTAGGGGGGTGGTGGTGATGTCTTCCTCTAGGGGGGTGGTGGTGATGTCTTCCTCTAGGGGGGTGTAGATGTCTTCCTCTAGGGGGGTGGTGATGTCTTCCTCTAGGGGGGTGGTGGGGTCTTCCTCTAGGGGGGTGGTGGTGTCTTCCTCTAGGGGGGTGGTGGTGTCTTCCTCTAGGGGGGTGGTGATGTCTTCCTCTATGGGGGTGGTGGTGATGTCTTCCTCTAGGGGGGTGGTGGTGATGTCTTCCTCTAGGGGGGTGGTGGTGATGTCTTCCTCTAGGGGGGTGGTGGTGATGTCTTCCTCTAGGGGGGTGGTGGTGATGTCTTCCTCTAGGGGGGTGGTGGTGATGTCTTCCTCTAGGGGGGGTGGTGATGTCTTCCTCTAGGGGGGTGGTGGTGATATCTTCCTCTAGGGGGGTGGTGGTGATGTCTTCCTCTAGGGGGGTGTAGATGTCTTCCTCTAGGGGGGTGGTGGTGATGTCTTCCTCTAGGGGGGTGGTGGTGGTGTCTTCCTCTAGGGGGGTGGTGATGTCTTCCTCTAGGGGGGTGGTGGTGTTGTCTTCCTCTAGGGGGGGTGGTGATGTCTTCCTCTAGGGGGGTGGTGATGTCTTCCTCTAGGGTGGTGGTGGAGATGTCTTCCTCTAGGGGGGTGGTGATGTCTTCCTCTGGGGGGGTGGTGGTGATGTCTTCCTCTAGGGGGGTGGTGGTGATGTCTTCCTCTAGGGTGGTGATGTCTTCCTCTAGGGGGGTGGTGATGTCTTCCTCTAGGGGGGGGGTGGTGATGTCTTCCTCTAGGGGGGTGGTGATGTCTTCCTCTAGGGGGGTGGTGGTGATGTCTTCCTCTAGGGGGGTGGTGGTGATGTCTTCCTCTAGGGGGGTGGTGATGTCTTCCTCTAGGGGGGTGGTGGTGATGTCTTCCTTTAGGGGGGTGGTGGTGATGTCTTCCTCTAGGGGGGTGGTGGTGATGTCTTCCTCTAGGGGGGTGGTGGTGATGTCTTCCTCTAGGGGGGTGGTGGTGATGTCTTCCTCTAGGGGGGTGGTGGTGATGTCTTCCTCTAGGGGGGTGGTGGTGATGTCTACCTCTAGGGGGGTGGTGGTGATGTCTTCCTCTAGGGGGGTGGTGGTGATGTCTTCCTCTAGGGGGGTGGTTGTGATGTCTTCCTCTAGGGGGGTGGTGGTGATGTCTTCCTCTAGGGGGGTGGTGGTGATGTCTTCCTCTAGGGGGGGGGTGGTGATGTCTTCCTCTAGGGGGGTTGTGGTGATGTCTTCCTCTAGGGGGGTGGTGGTGATGTCTTCCTCTAGGGGGGTGGTGGTGATGTCTTCCTCTAGGGGGGTGGTGATGTCTTCCTCTAGGGGGGTGGTGGTGATGTCTTCCTCTAGGGGGGTGGTGATGTCTTCCTCTAGGGTGGTGATGTCTTCCTCTAGGGGGGGTGGTGATGTCTTCCTCTAGGGGGGTGGTGTTGTTGTCTTCCTCTAGGGTGGTGGTGATGTCTTCCTCTAGGGGGGTGGTGATGTTTTCCTCTAGGGGGGTGGTGATGTCTTCCTCTAGGGGGGTGGTGGTGATGTCTTCCTCTAGGGGGGTTGTGGTGATGTCTTCCTCTAGGGGGGTTGTGGTGATGTCTTCCTCTAGGGGGGTGGTGGTGATGTCTACCTCTAGGGGGGTGGTGGTGATGTCTTCCTCTAGGGGGGTGGTGGTGATGTCTTCCTCTAGGGGGGTGGTTGTGATGTCTTCCTCTAGGGGGGTGGTGGTGATGTCTTCCTCTAGGGGGGTGGTGGTGATGTCTTCCTCTAGGGGGGGGTGGTGATGTCTTCCTCTAGGGGGGTTGTGGTGATGTCTTCCTCTAGGGGGGTGGTGGTGATGTCTTCCTCTAGGGGGGTGGTGGTGATGTCTTCCTCTAGGGGGGTGGTGGTGATGTCTTCCTCTAGGGGGGTGGTGATGTCTTCCTCTAGGGGGGTGGTGGTGATGTCTTCCTCTAGGGGGGTGGTGATGTCTTCCTCTAGGGTGGTGATGTCTTCCTCTAGGGGGGTGGTGTTGTTGTCTTCCTCTAGGGTGGTGGTGATGTCTTCCTCTAGGGGGGTGGTGATGTCTTCCTCTAGGGGGGGGTGGTGATGTCTTCCTCTAGGGGGGTTGTGGTGATGTCTTCCTCTAGGGGGGTGGTGGTGATGTCTTCCTCTAGGGGGGTGGTGGTGATGTCTTCCTCTAGGGGGGTGGTGATGTCTTCCTCTAGGGTGGTGGTGATGTCTTCCTCTAGGGGGGGGTGGTGATGTCTTCCTCTAGGGGGGTTGTGGTGATGTCTTCCTCTAGGGGGGTGGTGGTGATGTCTTCCTCTAGGGGGGTGGTGGTGATGTCTTCCTCTAGGGGGGTGGTGATGTCTTCCTCTAGGGGGGTGGTGGTGATGTCTTCCTCTAGGGGGGTGGTGATGTCTTCCTCTAGGGTGGTGATGTCTTCCTCTAGGGGGGTGGTGATGTCTTCCTCTAGGGGGGTGGTGTTGTTGTCTTCCTCTAGGGTGTTGTTGATGTCTTCCTCTAGGGGGGTGGTGGTGATGTCTTCCTCTAGGGTGGTGGTGATGTCTTCCTCTAGGGGGGTGGTGGTGATGTCTTCCTCTAGGGGGGTGGTGGTGATGTCTTCCTCTAGGGGGGTGGTGGTGATGTCTTCCTCTAGGGGGGTGGTGGTGATGTCTTCCTCTAGGGGGGTGGTGATGTCTTCCTCTAGGGGGGTGGTGGTGATGTCTTCCTCTAGGGTGGTGATGTCTTCCTCTAGGGGGGTGGTGATGTCTTCCTCTAGGGGGGTGGTGGTGATGTCTTCCTCTAGGGGGGGGTGGTGGTGATGTCTTCCTCTAGGGGGGGTGGTGGTGATGTCTTCCTCTAGGGGGGGGTGGTGGTGATGTTTTCCTCTGGGGGGGTGGTGGTGTTGTCTTCCTCTAGGGGGGTGATGTCTTCCTCTAGGGGGGTGGTGATGTCTTCCTCTAGGGGGGTGGTGTTGATGTCTTCCTCTAGGGTGGTGGTGATATCTTCCTCTAGGGGGGTGGTGGTGATGTCTTCCTCTGGGGGGGTGGTGGTGTTGTCTTCCTCTAGGGGGGTGAAGTCTTCCTCTAGGGGGGTGGTGATGTCTTCCTCTAGGGGGGTGGTGTTGATGTCTTCCTCTAGGGTGGTGGTGATATCTTCCTCTAGGGGGGTGGTGATGATGTCTTCCTCTAGGGGGGTGGTGGTGATGTCTTCCTCTAGGGGGGTGGTGATGTCTTCCTCTAGGGGGGGGTGGTGATATCTTCCTCTAGGGGGGTGGTGGTGATGTCTTCCTCTAGGGGGGTGGTGGTGATGTCTTCCTCTAGGGGGGTGGTGGTGATGTCTTCCTCTAGGGGGGTGGTGATGTCTTCCTCTAGGGGGGTGGTGATGTCTTCCTCTAGGGGGGTGGTGATGTCTTCCTCTAGGGGGGTGGTGGTAATGTCTTCCTCTAGGGGGGTGGTGATGTCTTCTTCTAGGGGGGTGGTGATGATGTCTTCCTCTAGGGGGGGGGGGGGGTGATGTCTTCCTCTAGGGGGGTGGTGATGTCTTCCTCTAGGGGGGTGGTGGTGATGTCTTCCTCTAGGGGGGTGGTGATGTCTTCCTCTAGGGAGTGGTGGTGATGTCTTCCTCTAGGGGGGTGGTGGTGATGTCTTCCTCTAGGGGGGTGGTGATGTCTTCCTCTAGGGGGGTGGTGGTGATGTCTTCCTCTAGGGGGGTGGTGGTGATGTCTTCCTCTAGGGGGGTGGTGATGTCTTCCTCTATGGGGGTGGTGATGTCTTCCTCTAGGGGGGTGGTGGTGATGTCTTCCTCTAGGGGGGTGGTGGTGATGTCTTCCTCTAGGGGGGTGGTGGTGATGTCTTCCTCTAGGGGGGTGGTGATGTCTTCCTCTAGGGGGGTGGTGATGTCTTCCTCTAGGGGGGTGGTGGTGATGTCTTCCTCTAGGGGGGTGGTGGTGATGTCTTCCTCTAGGGGGGTGGTGATGTCTTCCTCTAGGGGGGTGGTGATGTCTTCCTCTAGGGGGGTGGTGGTGATGTCTTCCTCTAGGGGGGTGGTGGTGATGTCTTCCTCTAGGGGGGTGGTGATGTCTTCGTCACCAAGAAAGAGCTTCTCCTGCTGTTCACCCTTTTTGATTCTGTGGACGTCCAGCTGAAACTGTTTGGGGTTGCCCTGTACCAATACTGTTCCAGACTTTTACAGGTTGACATTGGCTGACTCAGAGTCCTCGTTGTCTAGTATCCTGTGTTTCCAACCATTGCAAAACACCCCGTCTCTTGACAGAGGGGTAGTGTGTTGCACTGCACCATGCAGTCAGCAAAAAGCGTCTCCTGATTGTTCACGAGGAGCTTCTTTTTGTACTCTTTCCATGCCTTCTCTTTATTTATTTATTTTACATCCAATGGGTACTGTACTGTGATGACCTCTGCTCAGGGGGAAGCCATGGATCAAGGGGCCAAACAGGCCTTTGCATTTGGGTGAGGGAGGCTGTGAAACTCTGCAGTTCGGCTCAAGGGCTTTCACACCTCTCACTTACGTTTTAGTCATTTAGCAGACGCTCTTATCCAGAGCAACTTACAGGAGCAATTAGGGTTAAGTGCCTTGCTCAAGGGCACATTGACAGATTTTTCACCTAGTCGGCTTGGGGATTTGAACAAGCGACCTTTCGGTTACTGGCACAATGCTCTTACCCACTAAGCTACCTGCCGCCCACTTCACACCTCTGTACAAATTGAAGTTGCAGCCGGGTCGGTTCTGTCCTAGCAAGCTTGGTAGCCTTAATTTAGCATTCAGTCTTTATAGATTAAAATATCTAGAGGTTTTTGTAATGTATTTTCCTTCTTGGCTTTAGAAGTAGCTTCAGACAGAACATTACTCACTCAGTTCCAGGTTGGGATTGTATTTTGGGGGATTACTGATCTGATTTTTTTTTGCTGGTTGTTGATTTGCCAGAGAATTGTGTATGTATGTGTGTATGTATGTGTGTGTGTGTATGTGTGTATATGTGTATATATATATGTATATATAGACTCTTATCTCCCTCACTAACTTTAAGCATCAGTTGTCAGAGCAGCTTACCGATCACTGCACCTGTACACAGCCCATCTGAAATTAGCCCACCCAACTACCTCATCCCCATATTGTTATTTATTTTGCTGATTTGCACACCTGTATCTCTATTTGTACATCATCTCTTTTATGTTTTGTTTTACCCCATATGTAACTCTGTGTTGTTGTTTTTATCGCACTGCTTTGCTTTATCTTGGCCAGGTCACAGTTGTAAATGAGAACTTGTTCTCAACTGGCTTACCTGGTTAAATAAAGGTGAAATAAATAAAATAATATATATATATATGTATGTGTATATGTGTGTGTGTATATACAGTGGGGAGAACAAGTATTTGATACACTGCCGATTTTGCAGGAATTCCTACTTACAAAGCATTTAGAGGTCTGTAATTTTTATCACAGGAACACTTCAACTGTGAGAGACGGAATCTAAAACAAAAATCCAGAAAATCACAGTGTATGATTTTTAAGTAATTCATTTGCATTTTATTGCATGACATAAGTATTTGATACATCAGAAGAGCATAACTTAATATTTGGTTCAGAAACCTTTGTTTGCAATTATAGAGATCATACGTTTCCTGTAGGTCTTGACCAGGTTTGCACACACTGCAGCAGGGATTTTGGCCCACTCCTCCATACAGACCGGGGCTGTCGCTGGGCAATACGGACTTTCAGCTCCCTCCAAAGATTTTCTATTGGGTTCAGGTCTGGAGACTGGCTAGGCCACTCCAGGACCTTGAGATGCTTCTTACGGAGCCACTCCTTAGTTGCCCTGGCTGTGTGTTTCGGGTCATTGTCATGCTGGAAGACCCAGCCACGACCCGTCTTCAATGCTCTTACTGAGGGAAGGAGGTTGTTGGCCAAGATCTCGCGATACATGGCCCCATCCATCCTCCCCTCAATACGGTGCAGTCATCCTGTCCCCTTTGCAGAAAAGTATCCCCAAAGAATGATGTTTCCACCTCCATGCTTCACGGTTGGGATGGTGTTCTTGGGGTTGTACTCATCCTTCTTCTTCCTCCAAACACGGCGAGTGGAGTTTAGATCATAAAGCTCTATTTTTGTCTCATCAGACCACATGACCTTCTCCCATTCCTCCTCTGGATCATCCAGATGGTCATTGGCAAACTTCAGACGGGCCTGGACATGCGCTGGCTTGAGCAGGGGGACCTTGCGTGCGCTGCAGGATTTTAATCCATGACGGCGTAGTGTGTTACTAATGGTTTTCTTTGAGACTGTGGTCCCAGCTCTCTTCAGGTCATTGACCAGGTCCTGCCGTGTAGTTCTGGGCTGATCCCTCACCTTCCTCGTGATCATTGATGCCCCACGAGGTGAGATCTTGCATGGAGCCCCAGACCGAGGGTGATTGACTGTCATTTTGAACTTCTTCCATTTTCTAATAATTGCGCCAACAGTTGTTGCCTTCTCACCAAGCTGCTTGCCTATTGTCCTGTAGCCCATCCCAGCCTTGTGCAGGTCTACAATTTTATCCCTGATGTCCTTACACAGCTCTCTGGTCTTGGCCATTGTGGAGAGGTTGGAGTCTGTTTGATTAAGTGTGTGGATAGGTGTCTTTTATACAGGTAACGAGTTCAAACAGGTGCAGTTAATACAGGTAATGAGTGGAGAACAGGAGGACTTCTTAAAGAAAAACTAACAGGTCTGTGAGAGCCGGAATTCTTACTGGTTGGTAGGTGATCAAATACTTATGTCATGCAATAAAATGCAAATTAATTACTTAAAAATCATACAATGTGATTTTCTGGATTTTTGTTTTAGATTCCGTCTCTCACAGTTGAAGTGTACCTATGATAAAAATTACAGACCTCTACATGCTTTGTAAGTAGGAAAACCTGCAAAATCGGCAGTGTATCAAATACTTGTTCTCCCCACTGTATATATATATCTATATATATATATATATATATACACACACACATATACACATATATATATATTATTTATATATACTATATATATATATGTATGTGTATATGTGTGTGTGTGTATATATATACATATATATATATATATATGTGTGTGTGTGTGTGTATATATATATGTATGTGTATATGTGTGTGTATATATATATATGTATGTGTATATGTGTGTGTGTATATATATATGTATGTGTATATGTGTGTGTATATGTGTGTGTAGATATATATATATATATATATATATATATATATATGTATGTGTATATGTGTGTGTTTATATATATATATATATATATATATATATATATATATATATATATATATATATATATATATGTATATATATATATATATATAAAACATGGGGGATTGGAAGTGATGCAGACAATCAACTGCAATATTAAGCTCCTACCAAAAACAATCCTTGGTAGGAGGAATCCTTCCAGGTAATTTTGACCAAAATCAGGTTGTAGGTTTGGAGTTTTTGGAGTGAAGGTTATGTTGTGGAGGGTAGGGTAGGGATTTGGCACGGGTCCCCAGATCCTCAAAAAGTTCTACAGCTGCACCATCGAGAGCATCCTGACCGGTTGCATCACCGCCTGGTATGGCAACTGCTCGGCATCTGACCGTAAGGCACTACAGATGGTAGTGCGTACGGCCCAGTACATCACTAGGGCCAAGCTTCCTGCCATCCAGGACCTCTATATCAGGCGGTGTCAGAGGAAATCACAAAGAATTGTCAAAGACTCCAGTCACCCAAGTCATATACTGTTCTCTCTGCTACCACATTGGAAGCGGTACCGGAGCACCAAGACTAGGACCAAAAGGCTCCTTAACAGCTTCGGCCTACAATGGCCTTCTTTAGAACACAAAAATAATCATTTTGGTTGTGTTTATGAAGGTCTTAGGTAACATTAGAATACGAAAAATATTGCTCACAAAGTCTGATGTATCTTTTTGTTTCCATCTATTGCAGTTTCATCCGTCGCTACAATCTATCAACATAATAGAGGTTTGAAGGGAAGAATGCAGAATGCAGACATCAATCCCTCCCCTCCCCTCTCCTCCCCTCCCCTCCCCTCCTCTCCTCTCCTCTCCTCTCCTCTCCTCTCCTCTCCTCTCCTCTCCTCTCCTCTCCTCTCCTCTCCTCTCCTCTCCTCTCCTCTCCTCCTCCTCTGTTGCTACATTCTCCACCTCCTCAATCTTCACTCCTCCTCTGATGAAGACAATCTTCTCTTTTCCTCTCTGATGAAGATAAAACTCTGGGCGGAACAAGTCATTAGCTAAACTGCCGCCGTGAGGCATGACCGTTGATGCATGTCGGCCAAACTAATTTAGCAAAAGACACACGCATGCACACACACAAGTATATACACACACACACACACGCACTCCTGCAGGTTGATTGTGCACACAGTATTTTTAATGTTAATACATTATACATTATGCAGGTAACATTCAAGTATTTCAAGTAAGATGCTTGGTTTGTAATTATTGCAATACACCCATGGCCATCTCTGGGACGTCTGCCTCCGGCCTAGATTCAATCTGTGTTGCGGAAGATGGAGCCAGGTGCTGCAGCAAGAATGACATTTAAAGGCAACGTTCCTGGAGATTGCTCTGACTGTCCACGCTGCGTATGTCGGCTCAATCAGAAAATCCCCTTTAAATGTTATCGCGCCAAAACGCGGATCTTCCGCGATACAGACTGAATCTAGCCCTTCGTGTTCATGTGTGTTTCTGATGTAGAACTAGACTACCTGCTCTTACGTTATGGATGATGTTACTTTTGATTATTTCCTTCATCTGTTTTTTTTTTTTGCATCTTAATCCTCTTCCTCCCTTGTACAATCATTTCACAATAATAAGATCCGATTTGGTTGCCACAAATACTCATACTTGGGAGTAGTTATCAGAGGTGAAAATATTGTGATCGGAGTCCGACAGACTATAGCAAATGCTAATAAGTAGAAATTATAGAAAGTAGTTCTGAACACGTAGTTGTGGGTGAAACCACCTTATGATCATCATCAACACGCTATTGACGCATGTCTGTACATATGAAGAAAGGTCTGTATTCCATAGATTGACTACTGGAGGGCGCATGCTGGTCATTCACCCGTAGTATAGTATTTGATGTGCTCTCTATTCAACCAAAACAAAATATGCAAAAAAAACAATTGCAATAATGGAAAACCAGAATATTATTATTGTCATATTGTCATATGATCATACTTCCTCTTAGTGAGGACTTGTTTGTTTGGTTGGTTGTTTTGACTCTTGTAAATATCCTGACCACTGTGTTTTACCTGACATATTGAACAATAAAGTTTGTTTCAAATTCAAACGGAATACCTGCTGCCCAGACAGATATGATTATGATGTAACAGGAAATTACCCAAATTGAAATTGCATGCATATGGAACACACGGGTCTAACACAGGAGAAATCAACATCTTGACCATTAGGAAATTCCCTCTTAGCCCCGAGGGTCAACAGGAATTTTGAAGTCGCTGGCGGGTCACGCATCACGTGACCGTGCGCAACCATGACCGACTCATTTCCATTACACATACTAAAACAGATCACAGTTTTTTAAAATATTGTTTTCTAAATTCACCAATAGGACGATGGTGATGATAATTGCTCATTAAATTAAAGTTATCATTGTATTCTTATTTGTTCATGCTAATAAATATTGCCAAAAGATGACTTATCACCTCGTGTATGTCTGAGGTAAATTATCTGGTCAACCTACTTTCTCTTACCATCTTTAATTATGTTAGAATTATCAAAGATACATTTACAAACTTCTGTGGAAGATCGTTTATGAAAGAAGATTCAAAATCAAAATATGAACTGCAATTACATCAAAGTATAAACTGCAATTACATCAAAATATGAACTGCAATTACATCAAAATATGAACTGCAATTACATCGAAATATGAACTGCAATTACATCAAAATATGAACTGCAATTACATCAACATATGAACTGCAATTACATCAACATATGAACTGCAATTACACCAACATATGAACTGCAATTACATCAAAGTATAAACTGCAATTACATCAACATATGAACTGCAATTACATCAACATATGAACTGCAATTACACCAACATATGAACTGCAATTACATCAACATATGAACTGCAATTACATCAACATATGAACTGCAATTACATCAACATATGAACTGCAATTACATCAAAATATGAACTGCAATTACATCAACATATGAACTGCAATTACATCAACATATGAACTGCAATTACATCAACATATGAACTGCAATTACATCAAGTGATGCTGGTCTCTTTTACACTACGTGACTGTTGCCTGTTTTCAAACAAGAGGATAGAGTTGAGTGATATGGTTTATATGCCTGTGTGTGTGTGTGAGTGTGAGTGTGAGTGTGAGTGTGTGTGTGTGTGTGTGTGTGTGTGTGTGTGTGTGTGTGTGTGTGTGTGTGTGTGAGTGTGTGTGTGTGTGTGTGTGTGTGTGTGTGTGTGTGTGTGTGTGTGTGTGTGTATGTGTGTGTGTGTGTGTGTGTGTGTGTGTGTGTGTGTGTGTGTGTGTGTGTGTATGTGTGTGTGTGTGTGTGTGTGTGTGTGTGTGTGTGTGTGTGTGTGTGTGTGTGTGTGTGTGTGAGAGACACTTAGAGGGGCCTGAACAACATTCTCTACAGCCTCATTAGCCAACCATTTCAGTCACACAGTAGACTAGAACCATTTCAGTCACACAGTAGACTAGACACCATTTCAGTCACACAGTAGACTAGACACCATTTCAGTCACACAGTAGACTAGACACCATTTCAGTCACACAGTAGACTAGACACCATTTCAGTCACACAGTAGACTAGAACCATTTCAGTCACACAGTTGACTAGACACCATTTCAGTCACACAGTAGACTAGAACCATTTCAGTCACACAGTAGACTAGACACCATTTCAGTCACACAGTAGACTAGACACCATTTCAGTCACACAGTAGACTAGACACCATTTCAGTCACACAGTAGACTAGAACCATTTCAGTCACACAGTAGACTAGACACCATTTCAGTCACACAGTAGACTGGACACAATTTCAGTCACACAGTAGACTAGACACCATTTCAGTCACACAGTAGACTAGACACCATTTCAGTCACACAGTAGACTAGACACCATTTCAGTCACACAGTAGACTAGAACCATTTCAGTCACACAGTTGACTAGACACCATTTCAGTCACACAGTAGACTAGAACCATTTCAGTCACACAGTAGACTAGACACCATTTCAGTCACACAGTAGACTAGACACCATTTCAGTCACACAGTAGACTAGACACCATTTCAGTCACACAGTTGACTAGACGCCATTTCAGTCACACAGCAGACTAGACACCATTTCAGTCACACAGTAGACTAGACACCATTTCAGTCACACAGTCGACTGGAACCATTTCAGTCACACAGTAGACTAGACACCATTTCAGTCACACAGTAGACTATACACAATTTCAGTCACACAGTAGACTAGAACCATTTCAGTCACACAGTAGAATATAACCATTTCAGTCACACAGTAGAATAGAACCATTTCAGTCACACAGTAGACTAGAACCATTTCAGTCACACAGTAGACTAGACACCATTTCAGTCACACAGTAGACTAGACACCATTTCAGTCACACAGTAGACTAGAACCATTTCAGTCACACAGTAGACTAGACACCATTTCAGTCACACAGTAGACTGGACACAATTTCAGTCACACAGTAGACTAGAACCATTTCAGTCACACAGTAGACTAGACACCATTTCAGTCATACAGTAGACAACAACCATTTCAGTCACACAGTAGACTAGAACCATTTCAGTCACACAGTAGACTAGACACCATTTCAGTCACACAGTAGACTAGACACCATTTCAGTCACACAGTAGACTAGAACCATTTCAGTCACACAGTTACATGTGGGGATAAAAGTGGGGAGAATGTTCATCATATTAAAGGATTATCATCTAATTAACCATTACATCATTATCCTATAGAGCATCCATGTTAATTAGATAGTCCTATATGTATCCCTAATGGTGGAATCAATGACAACCATGTTAGAGAATTCATGCTAGTCATCAATAATGAATATATTGCTCCGGAGTACAGTAGAAAAGTGTTACTCAATTCAGCCTATTTCTTAACAGAAACGTGTCACTTTCTCCGCAGAAAACACATCATGTGACGTGATATGCAGAGCATGAACGGTGATAATGTTTCAAAAAAAGCAAAGCTGTATTGCAGGCTTTGATGGGTAGGTCCCAAATCAAAAGCAGTGCACTATATAGGGAATAAGGTACCATTTGTGATGCATGCTATATAACCTCCTAGATCTGTAGATAACATTTAAAAAAAATATAAGAATCCTACGGCTCCATCTTGGTCAACATTTTCCAAAAGGAAGTATATAGCCTATGAACTACAAAAAGACAGAGATGGGAATCCTCAGCTTCACCTGATCGAAGTCAGGGCCGGCTTTATGGGTAGGCCTTAGGGTGCCTCCTTGCCCGTCCAAATAAAAGACTGAAATATTTATCATTTATTTGACCAAGACGCATCGATCCAAGTTATAGCATCCGAGCCGAGGGAAACAGCGCCCCTCCGCCTCAGTATGTGTAGACCAGGTCATGTCGTACTATTTCTGTCCTGACAGCATCAGATACATGGGCCACATAAAGAAGGGGCGCTGGTTCGCTCACTCGGAAACTTCCTTTACTCAGTACTTTGTTGAAGCACCTTTGGCAGCGATAACAGCCTCGAGTGTTCTTGGGTATGACGCTACAAGCTTGGCACACCTGTATTTGGAGAGTTTCTCCCATTCTTCTCTGCAGATCCTCTCAAGCTCTGTCAGGTTGGATGGGGAGCGTCGCTGCACAGCTATTTTCTCTCCAGAGATGTTAGATCGGGTTAAAGTCCGGTCTCTGGCTGGGCCACTCAAGGACATTCAGAGACTTGTCGCGAAGCCACTCCTGCGTTGTCTTGTCTGTGTGCTTAGGGTCGTTGTCCTGTTGGAAGTTGAACCTTCGCCCCAGTCTGAGGTCCTGAGCGCTCCGTTCATCTTTGTCTCGATCCTGACTAGTCTCCCAGTCCCTGCCGCTGAAAAACATCCCCACAGCATGATGCTGCCACCACCATGCTTCACCGTAGGGATGGTGCCAGGTTTCCTCCAGACGTGACGCTTGGCATTCAGGCCAAAGAGTTCAATCTTGGTTTCATCAGACCAGAGAATCTTGTTTCTCATGGTCTGAGAGTCTTTAGGTGCCTTTTGGCAAACTCCAAGCGGGCTGTCAAGTGCCTTTTGCTGAGGAGTGGCTTCGGTCTGGCCACTCTACCATAAATGCCTGATTGGTGGAGTGCTGCAGAGATGGTTGTCCTTCTGGAAGGTTCTCCCATCTCTACAGAGGAACTCTGGAGTTCTGTCAGAGTGACCATCGGGTTCTTGGTCACCTCCCTGACCAAGGCCCTTCTCCCCCGATTGCTCAGTTTGGCCGGGCGGCCAGCTGTAGGAATAGTCTTGGTGGTTCCCAACTTCTTCCATTTAAGAATGATGGAGGCCACTGTGTTCTTGGGGACCTTCAATGCTGCAGACATTTTTTGGTACCCTTTCCCAGATCTGTGCCTTGACACAATCCTGTTTAGAAGCTCTACGGACAATTCCTTCGACCTCATGGCTTGGTTTTTGCTCTGACATGCACTGTCAACTGTGGGACCTTATATAGACAGGTGAGTGCCTTCCGAAATCATGTCCAATCAATTACATTTACCACAGGTGGACTCCAACCAAGTTATAGAAACATTTCAAGGATGATCAATGGAAACAGGATGCACCTGAGCTCAATTTTGAGTCGCATAGCAAAGGGTCTGAATACTTATGTAAATAAGGTATTTTTGTTTCTTATTTGTAATAAATTTGCAAAAATTTATAAAAACCTGTTTTCGCTTTGTCATTATGGGGTATTGTGTGTAGATTGATGAGGGAAATGTTTTTATTTAATCAATTTTAGAATAAGGCTGTAACGTAACAAAATGTGGAAAAAGTCAAGGGGTTTAAATACTTTCCGAATGCACTGTAAGCCCAATGTGTTTCTATGGGAATAATATGCAGACCTAAGCTCGTCGCCTGTCTTCCCACCTTTGGGGAAAAGACTGCTATTGTTAGGGCTGAGACATGAGCATTCCATCATTATATATCTCTGGTTTCAGCCTCTTGCGAATTGGAAAGAAAAGTTGGCGGTGTTAGGATACTGGATTGCCCTAAAGTAAATTGATGTTTTCTGTAAAATTATTTAATTACTCCTGTCTGAATAAAATCATTCAAAATATTTCACCAGGGAGCATGACTTGGCCACATAGTTTTTTTTATTCATTAAAAATCAACAGTGTTTTTTTCGGGAAGCCCGCGATTCGAGTAGTGGTCTAGCTGATTGAGTTGCGGCTGTCAGTGAAAAGCGTCTAAAATATGTGTGAAGATATTGTGTCTCGAGTACAATTGAAGATGTTGCATCAAGAAGAAGGGGAGGGGTGTGTTGCTAGATATGGTGCGTCTCTCTTCAGAATGCATGTAGGAAAAGTTCCCATTTGGAAATGTCTGATTTCTGATCATCTTAACTCACCTCATTTATTCTTCACCTCTCACAAGTCAACCAAGTCTGTTTTTAAAACATCCATTGCGAATGATAGTTCCTCAGTATTTGAAAAAATCTTTCCAACTTTCCTCGATAATCACCAAGCCTCAGTGTGAAAGAGCAGAATATCATGATCTGATGATCTCATATATATCCAGTGGAAACGTCATTAAAAAAAACTGCTTTCTGTCCCGGACTCACTGGCGCAGGAAACTCTGCAGGCCCCTGAATAGGATAGTTGATACAATGTTGCAAATTTGCTAGTGACAGCCAAGTGATGAGCCCCACAGTGGAGGTGTCATAACACCCATAACACCTAGCTGTCAAACAGGGAAATGGTTCAACACCTACAAAAATATCCATTCATTATAATCCACATAGTAATTCACATTTCCTGTTACTGCAGGATCATTTTACTGCTGTGAGAAACTTGGGTCAAATTAAGATCCTACATTTGGCTACAGCTTTATCTGTAACTCAAGGGCAAAGAGAGGTTCGGTCTTAAAAATCATATATCTCAAGGGCTGTGAGGGCAACAAGCTCTGTCTCAATGCAGAATTAGACGTTCGTCCACGTTCTCCAAACGTCAAATTTCGAAGTTAGGTTTAGGCACTCATTCCAAATGGTTAAGGTAAGGGTTAAGGTTTGGGATAGGGTTAAAATTTAAAAATAAAAATAAAAAATGTGTCCACAATCCAGAGTCACGGGATTACGCCCATTCAACACCCCTACTATCCACAACGCCCTAAACCCTACTTGGTGGTAATAGCGCTCACTGTTGCCCCCTAGTGGCCGGTTTTGGAATGCATTTCCCGACATCCTCAGGACATGGATTGACGTCCAATTTCTACGTCAATCTTGAACGACCTGGCTGAGGGCTAAGCGACGTTCTGTCTTAAAAACTAGCATACCCTTTTTGTTTTGTTTTGTAAAAAACTTTAAAGTGCCTTTACAAGCCTCTCAGGGGTTTCTACCTCTCCTGCAAACGCTCTTTCATTTTGCCTTTTAAACTCTCATCATATTGTTTGGTATTTTCTTGTGTGCAATTTTTTACAATAAATAAATATACCCCTGTGATGTATTGTAGCTCTATCAAGGTTACACTAAGCAATGAGGCTCAGCTGTGATATTTTAAAAATGTATTTAATTTGATCACCCTGTTGCAGGATAACTTTTCTGAACAAGTCTGACATTTATTTGAGGTTTAACAAGGCTTCTGAAGTTTGGAATTTCCACTTTTGAAATGTCAGACTTGATTTGTAATCAACCACTACAAAAAAAAAAAAGTCCATTAATTATAATCCACATAATAATTCACATTTCCTGTCGCTGCAGCATTCTTTTTCCTGCTGTGAGAAACTGGGTCAAATTAAGATCCTACATCTGCATCTGATCTTTCCCTGAAATATCTGAAATCTTCCCTGACCTTCGCAGAGCTCACAGTAAACGCTGCCGATGCCCACCCAAGCGTAATTTCCCTTTAAAAGTCAAGTGCACTGTGCTTGTCGACAATGCGCCTTAAAGCTGCAATATGTAACTTTTTTGGTGACCTGACAAAATTCACATAGAAATTGTGATTTATAGATCTGTCATTCTCATTGAAAGCAAGAAACTGTAGATTTGTTCTATGTGCGCTATTTCTATGCGTTCCGTTTTTAAGTTTCGTTTTTTGCCTCTTTTACACCAGCTTCAAACAGCTGAAAATACAATATTTTGGGTTATGGAAAATATATTTCACAGTGGTTTAGATGGTGCAATGATTCTCTACACTATACTTGATTTTTTTTTTTCTTAGTCATTTAGCAGACGCTCTTATCCAGAGCGACTGACATGAGCAATTAGGGTTAAGTGCCTTGCTTAAGGGCACATCGGCAGATTTTTCACGTACTCGGCTCGGGGATTAGAACCAGTGACCTTTCGGTTACGGGCACAAGGCGTACAAAGGGCCCTTTAGTAGGAAGGCCGCTCGATTACGCCAAGACGTTGCTCGTTCGTCCAAAGCTGGGTTAAAGCTAGATATGAGGAGTGAAAAGGGAACTCTGAACCTCACAAGTGTGTTGCATTGTGTTGAGTAGTAAGGCCACCCGGCGGTAGGGTAGCAGTTGAAAGGTCAGCTCGTGGGGTTTAACGCAACCAGGTGTCAACTTGAAGATATCCAACCGGCGGAACTCCTGTTGCGGCGATGTGCTCCTCATTTCAAGTGTAAAAATCAGTGAAGCGCACGTTACGGCGGGGCGCATTTCACCTAGTCGGCTCGGGGATTAGAACCAGCGACCTTTCGGTTACTGACACAACGCTCTTACCCACTAAGCTACCTGCTGAAATTAGGTGAACTATTCTAAGTTTAGAAACCAGGAAATGGTGGAGCGATTTCTGCATAGTGCATAGTCGACATCCCTGTGTAAGAACAGTAATGACAAAATTTAATATTTGAACAAAGTCCTTTATTATGTTTATCAAACAAAAACCATTCTCAAAGTCTGTACAAATAGTATTTTTTTACATTGTCAGGAAAACTGCAGGACACAAATGATAATATCACAACATTGCTCGTGGAAATCCAACTATTGCATAGATCGCAGCAAAATTAAGCACCTTCCTCTGTATATAGATATAAGTGATACAACTATAAACTTCATTACAAACTGGACACTAATTTATATACAGTGAAGGAAAAAAAGTATTTGATCCCCTGCTGATTTTGTACGTTTGCCCACTGACAAAGAAATGATCAGTCTATAATTTTAATGGTAGGTTTATTTGAACAGTGAGAGACAGAATAACAACAACAAAAAAACAGAAAAACGCATGTCAGAAATGTTATAAATTGATTTGCATTTTAATGAGGGAAATAAGTATTTGACCCCCTCTCAATCAGAAAGATTTCTGGCTCCCAGGTGTCTTTTATACAGGTAACGAGCTGAGATTAGGAGCACACTCTTAAAGGGAGTGCTCCTAATCTCAGTTTGTTACCTGTATAAAAAACACCTGTCCACAGAAGCAATCAATCAATCAGATTCCAAACTCTCCACCATGGCCAAGACCAAAGAGCTCTCCAAGGATGTCAGGGACAAGATTGTAGACCTACACAAGGCTGGAATGGGCTACAAGACCATCGCCAAGCAGCTTGGTGAGAAGGTGACAACAGTTGGTGCGATTATTCGCAAATGGAAGAAACACAAAAGAACTGTCAATCTCCCTCGGCCTGGGGCTCCATGCAAGATCTCACCTCGTGGAGTTGCAATGATCATGAGAACGGTGAGGAATCAGCCCAGAACTACACGGGAGGATCTTGTCAATGATCTCAAGGCAGCTGGGACCATAGTCACCAAGAAAACAATTGGTAACACACTACGCCGTGAAGGACTGAAATCCTGCAGCGCCCACAAGGTCCCCCTGCTAAAGAAAGCACATATACAGGGCCATCTGAAGTTTGCCAATGAACATCTGAACGATTCAGAGGAGAACTGGGTGAAAGTGTTGTGGTCAGATGAGACCAAAATCGAGCTCTTTGGCATCAACTCACCTCGCCGTGTTTGGAGGAGGAGGAATGCTGCCTATGACCCCAAGAACACCATCCCCACCATCAAACATGGAGGTGGAAACATTATGCTTTGGGGGTGTTTTTCTGCTAAGGGGACAGGACAACTTCACCACATCAAAGGGACGATGGACGGGGCCATGTACCGTCAAATCTTGGGTGAGAACCTCCTTCATCAGCCAGGGCATTGAAAATGGGTCGTGGATGGGTATTCCAGCATGACAATGACCCAAAACACACGGCCAAGGCAAAAAAGGAGTGGCTCAAGAAGAAGACATTAAGGTCCTGGAGTGGCCTAGCCAGTCTCCAGACCTTAATCCCATAGAAAATCTGTGGAGGGAGCTGAAGGTTCGAGTTGCCAAACGTCAGCCTCGAAACCTTTATGACTTGGAGAAGATCTGCAAAGAGGAGTGGAACAAAATCCCTCCTGAGATGTGTGCAAACCTGATTGCCAACAAGGGTTTTGCCACCAAGTACTAAATCATGTTTTGCAGAGGGGTCAAATACTTATTTCCTTCATTCAAATGCAAATCAATTTATAACATTTTTGACATGCGTTTTCTGGATTTTTTTGTTGTTATTCTGTCTCTCACTGTTCAAATAAACCTACCATTAAAATTATAGACTGATCATTTCTTTGTCAGTGGGCAAACGTACAAAATCAGCAGGGGATCAAATACTATTTTTCCCTCACTGTATTCTCCCTTTTCTAAATGAAAATGTTTTTAAAACAGTATGATCACTTATAGGATAATATATTTTTTTGGGAATTTACTTGAAGAATAAAGATCAGGCATTTTGCCTGGTTGTTAAATACAAAATGATGGGTTGATTTTACATTAAATACAAAATTATGGTTGGGATTACATTAAATACAAAATGAGGGTTGGGATTACATTAAATACAAAATGATGGGATGGGATTAAATTTAATACAAAATGAGGGTTGGGATTACATTAAATACAAAATGATGGCTGAGATTACATTAAATACAAAATTATAGTTGGGATTACATTAAATACAAAATGATGATTGAGATTACATTAAATACAAAATGATGGCTGAGATTACATTTAATACAAAATTAGGGTTGGGATTACATTATAAATACAAAATGATGATTGAGATTACATTAAATACAAAATGATGGCTGAGATTACATTAAATACAAAATTAGGGTTGGGATTACATTAAATACAAAATGAGTTATTGTCAACCTGTTGCTGGAAAATATTGGTTTATTCTGCTGTTTGCTGTGCTGTGGCTTCTCATCTAAAACCCAATTTCCGAGTGTTCACACACACACACACACACACACACACACACACACACACACACACACACACACACACACACACACACACACACACACACACACACCACATCATACACACACACACACACACACACACACACACACACACACACACACACTCACCATGCAACACACACACACACACACACACACACACACACACACACACACACACACACACACACACACACACACACACACACACACGGTAACACAGGGGCTGAGGTAATTACTGCAACCCAAAGCATTTCCTCCAGATTGGAAAAATAACGGACGTGCCCAGAATAGTAGAGCAGAGAAAACCCCATCATTCAACTTCAACTTACTGTTCGACCTTGGACTTGTACTGTACGACCTTGGACTTGTACTGTACGACCTTGGACTTGAAAATATACGACCTTGGACTTGAAAGGGAAAACTGAAAGAAACCTATTTCCAATTTGTTTTGGGGGGGGGGGGGGGTTGACATTAAATAAACTAAATCTACTAAGATAAGAAAATTGTTGTTTTTGATTAAACACACACACCTCATCATGACTCCCTGTGTGTGTGTGTGTGTGTGTGTGTGTGTGTGTGTGTGTGTCAATGTGTTGCAGCCATGTTCTTGACAATAAATCCAATAAGGACAAAGAATATGAGAAGAGACGTTGACCATGATGCTATTGCAGTGAAAATAGATATTTCAGATCCTGTATGTCTGCTTTCTTAATAGTGGGGAATGAGGAGTAGAGGGAGTAGGTTAAGTGTGACTACATCCCAAATGGCCCCCTATTCCCTATGTAGTGCACTACTTTTGACTAGGGCCCATTGGGTTCTGGTCAAACGTTGCGCACTATATAGGGAAACATTTGGGACGAGTACTGTGTGTCAATCAACCTTAACACATTTTTACATTTTAGGTTTTAGTAATTTTAGCAGATGTTCTTATCCAGAGCGACTTACAGTTAAGTGAGTGCATACATTTTTCATACTGCCCCCCCCGTGGGAAATGAACCCACAACCCTGGCGTTGCAAGCGCCATGCTCTACCAACTGAGCTACACGGGACCTGTAACACTAATCGAACCAAGCTCAACAAGTCATATATTTTCAAGTGACACATATATCTGATGTGCAGTGACATTAGAGATACATCCCAAAATGGCACCCTATCTCCTATATAGTGCACTACTTTTGAACAGGGTGTCATAGGGCTCTGGTCAAAAGTAGTGCACTATATAGGGAATAGGGTGCCATTTTGGGACACACCCCAGGTCTATAATGTTACAGTACTGTTATTATTTCCACTGTGTGCCCGTGGTGGGTAACACAAACCGACTGTATCCAATCTAAAAATAAAATAAAACCAATTGCTGCTGTAAGAAAATTAATTTACAATTCCAGGTTCTATACACAATCTATACACAGCTACCTTAATCAACGCAAAAACAAAAGAGCATCCTAATTATTGATGAGACTCAGATTAAATGATTTGACTCCAAGAAACCCTGATAATATTTTGACCAGAACCTAATAATTTCAAATAACTAAAATCGACATACATACAGTGATTATTACACAAGTTTTTAACATTTAAAAAAATACAGCATATGGAAATAAGTATATTTTATACTCTTATAGTTCGCTTGTGTGCCAGTCACACCATATAAGTAAGAATCCCTAGAATGGACATTCCAACTCAAGTCACTGGGGCAGTGGTGGGTCGACCAGTGGCCATTTTGAGCGTACCCATGACTATACTTCATATTTGTACCCACACTGTCCTCTCGAACAAGAACAGATGTCAACAGCTTCCTTAACCTTGTCTGTTTTGAGGCTACATAACTGTCAACAACAGGTAGGCGATGTCTTCCATGTGGAATTAGGATGTGGTTTATCATTTCAGCCGATGGTGGCCTTCAGACGCATTCAGACGCCTTCAGACGCATTCAGACACATTCAGGCGCATCCAGACGCCTTCAGACGCATTCAGACGCCTTCAGACGCATTCAGACGCCTTCAGACGCATTCAGACGCCTTCAGACGCATTCAGACGCCTTCAGACGCATTCAGACACATTCAGGCGCATCCAGACGCCTTCAGACGCATTCAGACGCCTTCAGACGCATTCAGACACATTCAGGCGCATCCAGACGCCTTCAGACGCCTTCAGACGCCTTCAGACGCATTCAGACACATCCAGACGCCTTCAGACGCATTCAGACGCCTTCAGACGCATTCAGACGGCTTCAGACGCATTCAGACGCATCCAGACGCCTTCAGACGCATTCAGACGCCTTCAGACGCATTCAGACGGCTTCAGACGCATTCAGACGCATTCAGACGCCTTCAGACGCATTCAGACGCATTAACAAGGGTTTATGAGTGTCATCATTTTGTGCTGAATGGGACCGCCCACGTCCATCCACTTCACCATGACAACACAGGAGCAAGTTGGTGTTCAGCGGTGGGCTGGTCCAGCTTTAGCCTAGTGTGCCTATCTAAATGGGTGTTTTTGCGCTAATAATGATGGCTTCAAGGGGGAAAACAGACCAGTGTGTTAGAAATTCCAGGGCCGATTTCTGGTCCTAGTCCGCCACTGGTGGTCCTAGTCCGCCACTGGTGGTCCCAGTCCGTCCCTGGTGGTCACAGTCCGTCCCTGGTGGTCCCAGTTCGTCCCTAGTGGTCCCAGTCCACCCCTAGTGGTCCCAGTCCACCCCTGGTGGTCCCAGTCCGCCCCTAGTGGTCCCAGTCCACCCCTGGTGGTCCCAGTCCGCCCCTGGTGGTCCCAGTACGTCCCTAGTGGTCCCAGTCCACCCCTGGTGGTCCCAGTCCACCCCTAGTGGTCCCAGTCCATCCCTAGTGGTCCCAGTCCACCCCTAGTGGTCCCAGTCCGCCCCTGGTGGTCCCAGTTCATCCCTGGTGGTCCCAGTCCGTCCCTAGTGGTCCCAGTCCACCCCTAGTGGTCCCAGTCCGTCCCTAGTGGTCCCAGTCCGTCCCTAGTGGTCCCAGTCCACCCCTGGTGGTCCCAGTCCACCCCTAGTGGTCCCAGTCCATCCCTAGTGGTCCCAGTCCGTCCCTAGTGGTCCCAGTCCGCCCCTAGTGGTCCCAGTCCGCCCCTATATAGCATGTTTTTGATCAGGATCGACAAAAGCATGAGACTGGGGAGATGTGTCACAAATGGCACCATATTCCCTATATAGTGCACTACTTTTGACCAGAGCCAATAGGGTACCATTTGAGACGCATCCACATTTGAGATGCTTCTCAATTGTTACTCGTTCAAAATATAATTAGTTTTTCTCAAGCTCAGATCAAATGTAAGATTTGACTGTTTGGCTTCTGATGACACTTTTAGATATTATGAGTTTGTTTGGCTTCTGATGACACTTTTAGATATTATCAGTTTGTTTGGCTTCTGATTACACTTTTAGATATTATGAGTTTGTTTGGCTTCTCTATTTCTAATCCAACTCATGCTAAACATCATGGTACAAAAATCCCTTAAATAGACTAGGCCTAAATGTTGTTCTGAAATGAATGCAGCAGTACAGTAGCTAACAATTATTGATTACATGTTTCCTGTTATCCTTTGTTCTTCACAAAGGCTTTAATCAACATGCTGGACAAAAGGAATCTATAACCCTTCAAATAAAATACAAGACAGTCTGTTCCAGCGGCTTTCTCACCAAACTACTGGTGTAGACTAAATGTGGCAGACTACTGGTGGGAGACTACTGGTGGGAGACTACTGGTGGTAGACTACTGGTGGGAGACTACTGGTGGGAGACTACTGGTGGTAGACTACTGGTGGGAGACTACTGGTGTAGACTACTGGTGTAGACTACTGGTGTAGACTACAGGTGGGAGACCACTGGTGTAGACTACTGGTGTAGACTACAGGTGTAGACTACTGGTGTAGACTACCGGTGTAGACTACTGGTGGTAGACTACTGGTGTAGACTACTGGTGTAGACTACTGGTGGGAGACTACTGGTGTAGACTACTGGTGGGAGACTACTGGTGTAGACTACTGGTGTAGACTACAGG
>NW_028166659.1:57500-87500 GCF_964263955.1 Coregonus lavaretus
TTTGAAGGCTAGTTAGCAGGGTCAGGGCTAGTTAGTTTGAAGGCTAGTTAGCAGGGTCAGGGCTAGTTAGTTTGAAGGCTAGTTAGCAGGGTCAGGGCTAGTTAGTTTGAAGGCTAGTTAGCAGGTTCAGGGCTAGTTAGTTTGAAGGCTAGTTAGCAGGGTCAGGGCTAGTTAGTTTTAAGGCTAGTTAGCAGGGTCAGGGCTAGTTAGTTTTAAGGCTAGTTAGCAGGGTCAGGGCTAGTTAGTTTTAAGGCTAGTTAGCAGGGTCAGGGCTAGTTAGTTTTAAGGCTAGTTAGCAGGGTCAGGGCTAGTTAGTTTTAAGGCTAGTTAGCAGGGTCAGGGCTAGTTAGTTTGAAGGCTAGTTAGCAGGATCAGGGCTAGTTAGTTTTAAGGCTAGTTAGCAGGATCAGGGCTAGTTAGTTTGAAGGCTAGTTAGCAGGGTCAGGGCTAGTTAGTTTTAAGGCTAGTTAGCAGGGTCAGGGCTAGTTAGTTTTAAGGCTAGTTAGCAGGGTCAGGGCTAGTTAGTTTTAAGGCTAGTTAGCAGGGTCATGGCTAGTTAGTTTGAAGGCTAGTTAGCAGGGTCAGGGCTAGTTAGTTTGAAGGCTAGTTAGCAGGGTCAGGGCTAGTTAGTTTGAAGGCTAGTTAGCAGGGTCAGGGCTAGTTAGTTTGAAGGCTAGTTAGCAGGGTCAGGGCTAGTTAGTTTGAAGGCTAGTTAGCAGGATCAGGGCTAGTTAGTTTTAAGGCTAGTTAGCAGGATCATTGCTAGTTAGCAGGGTCAGGGCTAGTTAGTTTGAAGGCTAGTTAGCAGGGTCAGGGCTAGTTAGTTTGAAGGCTAGTTAGCAGGATCAGGGCTAGTTAGTTTTAAGGCTAGTTAGCAGGATCAGGGCTAGTTAGTTTGAAGGCTAGTTAGCAGGGTCAGGGCTAGTTAGTTTTAAGGCTAGTTAGCAGGGTCAGGGCTAGTTAGTTTTAAGGCTAGTTAGCAGGGTCAGGGCTAGTTAGTTTTAAGGCTAGTTAGCAGGGCCAGGGCTAGTTAGTTTGAAGGCTAGTTAGCAGGATCAGGGCTAGTTAGTTTGAAGGCTAGTTAGCAGGGTCAGGGCTAGTTAGTTTGAAGGCTAGTTAGCAGGGTCAGGGCTAGTTAGTTTGAAGGCTAGTTAGCAGGGTCAGGGCTAGTTAGTTTGAAGGCTAGTTAGCAGGGTCAGGGCTAGTTAGTTTTAAGGCTAGTTAGCAGGGTCAGGGCTAGTTAGTTTTAAGGCTAGTTAGCAGGGTCAGGGCTAGTTAGTTTGAAGGCTAGTTAGCAGGGTCAGGGCTAGTTAGTTTTAAGGCTAGTTAGCAGGATCAGGGCTAGTTAGTTTGAAGGCTAGTTAGCAGGGTCAGGGCTAGTTAGTTTGAAGGCTAGTTAGCAGGGTCAGGGCTAGTTAGTTTTAAGGCTAGTTAGCAGGGTCAGGGCTAGTTAGTTTTAAGGCTAGTTAGCAGGGTCAGGGCTAGTTAGTTTGAAGGCTAGTTAGCAGGATCAGGGCTAGTTAGTTTGAAGGCTAGTTAGCAGGGTCAGGGCTAGTTAGTTTGAAGGCTAGTTAGCAGGGTCAGGGCTAGTTAGTTTGAAGGCTAGTTAGCAGGGTCAGGGCTAGTTAGTTTGAAGGCTAGTTAGCAGGGTCAGGGCTAGTTAGTTTTAAGGCTAGTTAGCAGGGTCAGGGCTAGTTAGTTTTAAGGCTAGTTAGCAGGGTCAGGGCTAGTTAGTTTGAAGGCTAGTTAGCAGGGTCAGGGCTAGTTAGTTTGAAGGCTAGTTAGCAGGATCAGGGCTAGTTAGTTTGAAGGCTAGTTAGCAGGGTCAGGGCTAGTTAGTTTTAAGGCTAGTTAGCAGGGTCAGGGCTAGTTAGTTTTAAGGCTAGTTAGCAGGGTCAGGGCTAGTTAGTTTGAAGGCTAGTTAGCAGGGTCAGGGCTAGTTAGTTTTAAGGCTAGTTAGCAGGGTCAGGGCTAGTTAGTTTTAAGGCTAGTTAGCAGGGTCAGGGCTAGTTAGTTTGAAGGCTAGTTAGCAGGGTCAGGGCTAGTTAGTTTGAAGGCTAGTTAGCAGGGTCAGGGCTAGTTAGTTTGAAGGCTAGTTAGCAGGGTCAGGGCTAGTTAGTTTGAAGGCTAGTTAGCAGGGTCAGGGCTAGTTAGTTTGAAGGCTAGTTAGCAGGATCAGGGCTAGTTAGTTTTAAGGCTAGTTAGCAGGATCAGGGCTAGTTAGCAGGGTCAGGGCTAGTTAGTTTTAAGGCTAGTTAGCAGGGTCAGGGCTAGTTAGTTTGAAGGCTAGTTAGCAGGATCAGGGCTAGTTAGTTTTAAGGCTAGTTAGCAGGATCAGGGCTAGTTAGTTTGAAGGCTAGTTAGCAGGGTCAGGGCTAGTTAGTTTTAAGGCTAGTTAGCAGGGTCAGGGCTAGTTAGTTTTAAGGCTAGTTAGCAGGGTCAGGGCTAGTTAGTTTTAAGTCTAGTTAGCAGGGTCAGGGCTAGTTAGTTTGAAGGCTAGTTAGCAGGATCAGGGCTAGTTAGTTTGAAGGCTAGTTAGCAGGGTCAGGGCTAGTTAGTTTGAAGGCTAGTTAGCAGGGTCAGGGCTAGTTAGTTTGAAGGCTAGTTAGCAGGGTCAGGGCTAGTTAGTTTGAAGGCTAGTTAGCAGGGTCAGGGCTAGTTAGTTTTAAGGCTAGTTAGCAGGGTCAGGGCTAGTTAGTTTTAAGGCTAGTTAGCAGGGTCAGGGCTAGTTAGTTTGAAGGCTAGTTAGCAGGGTCAGGGCTAGTTAGTTTTAAGGCTAGTTAGCAGGATCAGGGCTAGTTAGTTTGAAGGCTAGTTAGCAGGGTCAGGGCTAGTTAGTTTGAAGGCTAGTTAGCAGGGTCAGGGCTAGTTAGTTTTAAGGCTAGTTAGCAGGGTCAGGGCTAGTTAGTTGCCTCCTATCTACACAAAATTACTCATCATACAAAATTAATTTGCAAGACTAGCCACCTCCTCTAATTACCTGGCTCCATCTGCACCTTTGTTTAAGAAACTCAATATCTTGTCTATTTACGAGATTAATGTACGCCAATGATGCACTTTCATCTACTCATACCTCCCAGACAGTTTACCCAAACCCTTCAATGGATTCTTCCTGGTTCATTCTGAAATCCATCTACTGTATATAATACAAGACACTGTGATAACCTTCACCCTCCCCACTACCTAACATAGTCTCTATCAGATATAGAGGTACCACACTCCCTCAATAACTTCAAGAGAAGACTGGGGGTCAGCCTGATCAACCAAACTACTCAGTAATCTCCTCCATGAAGACTGGGGGATCAGCCTGATGAACCAAAGTCCTCAGTAATCTCCTCCATGAAGACTGGGGGTCAGCCTGATGAACCAAACTACTCAGTAATCTCCTCCATGAAGATTGGGGGATCAGCCTGATGAACCAAAGTCCTCAGTAATCTCCTCCATGAAGACTGGGGGTCAGCCTGATGAACCAAACTACTCAGTAATCTCCTCCATGAAGACTGGGGGTCAGCCTGATGAACCAAACTACTCAGTAATCTCCTCCATGGAGACTGGGGGTCAGCCTGATGAACCAAACTACTCAGTAATCTCCTCCATGAAGACTGGGGGATCAGCCTGATGAACCAAACTACTCAGTAATCTCCTCCATGAAGACTGGGGATCAGCCTGATGAACCAAACTACTCAGTAATCCCCTCCATGAAGACTGGGGGTCAGCCTGATGAACCAAACTACTCAGTAATCTCCTCCATGAAGACTGGGGGTCAGCCTGATGAGCCAATCTACTCAGTAATCTCCTCCATGAAGACTGGGGGATCAGCCTGATGAACCAAACTACTCAGTAATCTCCTCCATGAAGACTGGGGGGTCAGCCTGATGAACCAAACTACTCAGTAATCTCCTCCATGAAGACTGGGGGATCAGCCTGATGAACCAAACTACTCAGTAATCTCCTCCATGAAGACTGGGGGATCAGCCTGATGAACCAAACTACTCAGTAATCTCCTCCATGAAGACTGGGGGTCAGCCTGATGAACCAAACTACTCAGTAATCTCCTCCATGAAGACTGGGGGGTCAGCCTGATGAACCAAACTACTCAGTAATCTCCTTCATATAGCCAAACTCACACACTCACATGCACACACACATTTAAACAAAACAACTATCGTTTTTTTTTGTTGTGATGGCTGATCAATTAATTTATACATTTATAATTAGTAGGTTTTGTTATCTGTTTTAACAAACCTTTTTTATTTTTGTACTTATGTATTGTATATAGTTTTTTTGTGATGTGGTTTTCATGTACACTGAGGGAAAAAAGTATTTGATCCCCTGCTGATTTTGTACGTTTGCCCACTGACAAAGAAATTATCAGTCTATAATTTTAATGGTAGGTTTATTTGAACAGTGAGAGACAGAATAACAACAAAAAAATCCAGAAAAACGCATGTCAAAAATTTTATAAATTGATTTGCATTTTAATGAGGGAAATAAGTATTTCACTGTAGCTAAAATTGCCCCTTTCCTAAATTAGCCATGGATGGAGATAGGGATTTTGACTTTTGGTTTTACTTAATTCTCTGCACTGGCCAATGTTTATAATGGCGATTCTGATCCAACCATAAATTCATACATTGTGCCTCTGACCTGAGAGGATGGAAGTTCAATATGTAGCTAGATGTAGTAGGCCACCCCCCTAGAGGAAGTAGGGTAATGTTAACTAGCTGGCTAATGAAAGGAAGTTAGGCTAGGGAGTAAGCATTTTAGCCAGGAAGTTCAATATGTAGATACACACACGCACACATAAATCTGAACCATTGACATGCACATCATATTTAGCTTACGTTGATTGGACTAAATCGTTTTTGGTATCTTTTAGTTGTCACTGTATTAGACTAAGCACAGGTGATTAGATTATCAAATCAAATCAAATGTTATTGGCCACATGCACCGAATACAACAGGTGCAGACATTATAGTGAAATGCTTACTTACAGCCCTTAACCAACAGTGCATTAATTTTTTTATAAAAAAGTAAAATAAAACAACAAAAAAGTGTTGAGAAAAAAAGAGCAGAAGTAAAATAAAATAACAGTAGGGAGGCTATATATACAGGGGGGTACCGGTGCAGAGTCAATGTGCGGGGGCACCGGCTAGTTGAGGTAGTTGAAGTAATATGTACATGTGGGTAGAGTTAAAGTGACTATGCATAAATAATTAACAGAGTAGCAGCAGCGTAAAAAGGATGGGGTGGGGGGGGGGGGGGCAGTGCAAATAGTCCGGGTAGCCATGATTAGCTGTTCAGGAGTCTTATGGCTTGAGGGTAGAAGCTGTTGAGAAGTCTTTTGGACCTAGAGAAGTCTTTTGGACCTAGATGTTGAAATGTTGAAGTTGAAATGGTGCTGGAATAGTGGAGGCAGCTCCTGTTTTCTTTGCGACTTGCGGTAACTCTCCGGTGTTCTAAATCAATAGTTGTTTAGTAGTCTGGAAAATGTCAGAAATATGAAACTTGCTTGACCATGCTGTGGGTCATGTAACTGTTTGTTACATGCAATATGCCTTGTGGACTTCACCGGACAGATGTTGGGGGTACACATGTACATGTTTTTTTGCTCTCCGGTTTTGTGACGAAACAAAGGTGTGGTTGAGTTTATTCTGCCACTGTGTCTTCTCATTGTCTCGGCCTTAGGTTTATTTATCACGGTGTCAAGGCACATGAACTAACAGGTTATAGAGCAAACAACGCAATTATCACAACACAGAGGTTATAATATGGCGTTTTGAAGGGGGGACTTGGATTCCACAGTTATTATTATCCAGGCTCTGTCGCAGCCGGCCGCGACCGGGAGACTCATGGGCGGCGCACAATTGGCCCAGCGTTGTCCAGGGTAGGGGAGGGAATGGCCGGCAGGGATGTAGCTCAGTTGATAGAGCATGGCGTTTGCAACGCCAGGGTTGTGGGTTCGATTCCCACGGGGGGCCAGTATAAAAAAATATGTATTCACTAACTGTAAGTCGCTCTGGATAAGAGCGTCTGCTAAAATGTAAATGTATTTTACCCATGCACTGCTACTGGTCAGGGCTAGTCAGTTTTAAGCTCAGACTACCAAAGTTTTCATCATTGAAAGAGAGTTCAAAAGACTCTGCATTTCGTGTACTTAAGCCTAGTGTCAAAGACGGAGACCGACAGTTAAATGCAGTGTCCACTTTTCCCCAGTATCAATAAATGATCCACAAAGTCTGGGTCCAGCCCTGAAACTTCATGGGCTCAAATGAGGATAGATTTTAAAAGGAACAAGCTAAGCCAGCTGAAACCTAAAAGCCATGACAACATCACATTTAAGATCAGGTTGAATTATTCACACTTCCATAATGCATTAAGAAGCCAGGCCAAATGTTTTCAACTCTTTCAAACTGACATTTTAAACTGTCATTTTTAAATGTTAACCCAATCCAATGCCTGGGGAATATACATCTAAAATACACTTTGGATAGTGTTTTTGGATAGTGTGTGACATGGCATTTCATTTGACACTGACGATACACAATCTACAGTGATTTACATTTAACATTTAAGTCACTTAGCAGATGCTCTTATCCAGAGCGACTTACAAATTGGTGATGTATCTGGCAATCTGCTTTCATATCCCGTTGTCCACATACAACCCGCTTTTTAAACAATATGGATGCAACCCTGGGTAGCTAGCCATTATATAGAAGCTGATTGGCTGAATACATTTACATTTTAGTCATTTAACAGACGCTCTTATCCAGAGCGACTTACAGTTAGTGAATACATATATATATATTTTTTATACTGGCCCCCCGTGGGAATCGAACCCACAACCCTGGCGTTGCAAACGCCATTCTCTATCAACTGAGCTACATCCCTGCCGGCCATTCCCTCCCCTACCCTGGACGACGCTGGGCCAATTGTGCGCCGCCCATGAGTCTCCCGCGACAGAGCCTGGATTCGAACCAGGATCTCTAGTGGCACAGTTAGCACTGCGATGCAGTGCCTTAGACCACTGCGCCACTCAGGAGTGGGGCACGAGGTGGTTAGAGTTGTCAACAAAATCAGCATGACAGAAATATGATGCCATGTTTTTGAACTACAGGTAATTTAATTGAGAAGATAAAGCGATCTGTGCATTTGAACAAATAAATACACCTACAGTGCCTTCGGAAAGAATTCAGACCTCTTGACATTTTCCACATTTTGTTACGTTACAGCCTTATTCTAAAATTGATTAAATAAATAAAAAATGCTCAGCAATCTACACACAATACCCCAAAATGACAAAGAAAAAACGTGTTTGTAGCAATTTTTGAAAATGTATTTAAAAAATATATATATATTCAGACCCTTTGCTATGAGACTCGAAATTGAGCTCTGGTGCATCTTGTTTCCATTGATCATCCTTGAGATGTTTCTACAACTTGATTGGAGTCCACCTGTGGTAAATTCAATGAATTGGATATGATTTGGAAAGGCACACACGCCTGTCTATATAAGGTCCCACCGTTGACAGTTTATGTCAGAGCAAAAACCAAGTCATGAGGTTGAAGGAATTGTCCGTAGAGCTTCTAAACAGGATTGTGTCGAGGCACAGATCTGGGAAAGGGTACCAAAAAATTTCTGCAGCATTGAAGGTCCCCAAGAACACAGTGGCCTCCATCATTCTTAAATGGAAGAATGAGTAATCGGGGGAGAAGGGCCTTGGTCAGGGAGGTGACCAAGAACCCAATGGTCACTCTGACAGAGCTCCAGAGTTCCTCTGTGGAGATGGTAAAACCTTCCAGAAGGACAACCACCTCTGCAGCACTCCACCAATCAGGCCTTTATGGTAGAGTGGCCAGATGGAAGCCACTCCTCAGTAAAATGTGCGTGACAGCCTGCTTGGAGTTTGCCAAAAAGCACCTAAAGACACAAGATTCTCTGGTCTGATGAAACCAAGATTAAACTCTTTGGTCTGAATGCTAAGCGTCACCTCTGGAGGAAACCTGGCACCATCCCTATGGTGAAGCATGACGTTGGCAGCATCATGCTGTGGGGATGTTTTCAGCGGCAGAGACTGGGAGACCAGTCAGGATTGAGGCAAAATGAACGGAGCAAAGTACAGAGAGATCCTTGATGAAAACCTGCTCCAGAGCGCTCAGGATCTCAGACTGGGGGCGACGACCCTAAGCACACAGCCAAGACAACGCAGGAGTGGCTTCGGGACAAGTCTCAATGTCCTTGAGTGGCCCAGCCAGAGCCCGGACTTGAACCCGATCAAACATCTCTGGAGAAACCTGAAAATAGCTGTGCAGCAACGCTCCAACCAACCTGACAGAGCTTGAGAGGATCTGCAGAGAAGAATGGGAGAAACTCCCCAAATACAGGTGTGCCAAGCTTGTAGCGTCATACCCAAGAAGACTCAAGGCTGTAATCGCTGCCAAAGGTGCTTCAACAAAGTAATGAGTAAAGGGTCTGAATACTTATGTGAATGTGATATTTCTGTTTTTTATTTATTTTTATAAATTAGCAAACATTTCTAAAACCCTGTGTTTGCATTGTCATTATGGGGTATTGTGTGTAGATTGATGAGGGGAAAAAAATGATTTATTCAATTTTAGAACAAGGCTGTAACGTGACAAAACGTGGAAAAAGTCAAGGGGTCTGTATTTCATTTTTGCATGTCAAAAACCGACCACTGCTGCACATGCTACCACCGTTTTGAACAGATTAGATTATACTATTTAGAACGAGCAGCCAGCTCACAGAAGAAAGAGTGCACCAGGATAGCTAGCTAACACAATGTCACAAACCATGATGCGCTAGCTGGTTAACTTTCATTCTGAAATAACTTCATATTTCTGAGTTAGTCAGATATTAGTTTAGAAAGACTTGAAATTGGAAAGGGAGCTAACTAGCTAGCAAGCTACCAGCTAGCTCTAGCTAGCAAGCTGCTTATCAAAAGGTAGATGGCTAACTGGTTAATTTCACAAAATAATTGACCAAACTATTTCGAAATGTTTCTGTAACTGGCTAATTCCTTTGAACATGTCGTTGTGATACACCCGGTTTTATGCTGTTTTAGTCCAAACATGTCGCCATGTCACCTACTGTAGAACCTTATAAACAACATCAGGGGAAACAACTTTAGGAGACGGTCCTGGCGCTTGCTGGACTTTCTTGGGCGCACTGACGCCTTCTTCACAACAATTGAACCTCTCTCCTTGAAGTTCTTGATGATCCGATAAATGGTGCAATCTTACTAGCACCAATATCCTTGCCTGTGAAGCCCTTTTTGTGCAAAGCAATGATGACGGCACGTGTTTTCTTGCAGGTAACCATGGTTAACAGAGGAAGAACAATGATTTCAAGCACCACCCTCATTTTAAAGCTTCCAGTCTGTTATGCTAACTCAATCAGCATGACAGAGTGATCTCCAGCCTTGTCCTCGTCAACACTCTCACCTGTGTTAACGAGAGAATCACTGACAAGATGGCAGCTGGTCCTTTTGTGGCAGGGCTGAAATGCAGTGGAAATGTTTTTTGGGGATTAAGTTCATTTTCATGGCAAAGAGGGACTTTGCAATTAATTGCAATTCATCTGATTACTCTTCATGGCATTCTGGAGTATATGCAAATTGCCATCATCAAAACTGAGGCAGCAGACTTTGTGAAAATTAGTATTTGTGTCATTCTCAAAACTTTTGACCACGACTGTACTGAAATCATAGAAATTCAAGTCAGGTTCCAAGTCCTTTCTATAGATTATATTTCTATAATATTCTAGCAGCCATCTTGGGATCGTTCTGGGATCAATCCGGGACCCAAAAGAAAAGGAAAACAAACAAACAGAAAGAAAGAAAGAATCCGGCCCTGCCTCTATTACCCACGAGGCATTGTGATTGATTGTAGTCTTTAACAGCGCTTCTAGCTGTTCTTCTGATCTTCTGTTCATTTGTGAGAGACTTAAGTCTCGATCTGCTCCCCCACTCACCTTAACAACCCCTCGTGCTGTCTGTCTCATATAAAAGATAAGATCTGCTCCCCCACTCACCTTAACAACCCCTCGTGCTGTATGTCTCATATAAAAGATAAGAGCCGCTCCGCTACTGAAAACGACCTCCCATTATCACACATTGGGGATACGATCCAAATGGTACCCTATTCCCCCCACAGAGCCCTGGTCAAACGTAGTGCACTATATAAGGAATAGGGTGCCATGGGAGAGAAAGAGGAAAGAGGTGTCTCCGGGTATTTTCCAACCTGTAAACATTTAGTGAAATTTGATGTGAGCGGGAGGTGAGCTGTCATTTCTCAAATGTGTGTGCAGATCGCTGTACACTCCTGACCACGCACTGACAAGTATTTCCGGGATTGTACACTCCTGATTACGCATTAACAAGGATTTCTGGGATCGTACACTCACGATTATTGTTGCATTAACGTAATCTGACATTTTCGGGTCTGTAAACTGCGAGACTACCAGAGCCAGCCAGTGACGAGCTCCGGGGGGCTCCAAGCTTGGGAAGTATGTAGCCAGTCCGGCAGCCCATGGCCCAGCTCACCCAGACAGTCCCTGTCAGCTACGCCATCAGCTCGTAGCTCAGAGGTAGATTTGAATGTAATCGTTATTTCAGAGACGTGTTGTCTATTATAGTTTCAAAGCATATAATGTGTGTCTGCCAGCCTGGTCCCAGATCTGTCGTCTTGCCAACTACTATAGTCATTGTTATGCCAAGCATGTTTGACAATGATCAAAAGATATGGCAAGATGGGCACAAACAAGATCTGGGAACCGGCTATTTATCTCTTGGTATTGTTTCTCAAGGTGACTATGTTGAGGTCATTATGACAATGAGAAGCCTGGTGTATGCTGTTTGTGTGTGCTTCACTCATAAACTCCTCCTCTGGATGAGTTCAACGAGGGGCCCTTTCCCATCAAGGAGGTGACCTCTGGATGAGTTCAACGAGGGGCCCTTTCCCATCAAGGAGGTGACCTCTGGATGAGTTCAACGAGGGGCCCTTTCCCATCAAGGAGGTGACCTCTGGATGAGTTCAACGAGGGGCCCTTTCCCATCAAGGAGGTGACCTCTGGATGAGTTCAACGAGGGGCCCTTTCCCATCAAGGAGGTGACCTCTGGATGAGTTCAACGAGGGGCCCTTTCCCATCAAGGAGGTGACCTCTGGATGAGTTCAACGAGGGGCCCTTTCCCATCAAGGAGGTGACCTCTGGATGAGTTCAACGAGGGGCCCTTTCCCATCAAGGAGGTGACCTCTGGATGAGTTCAACAAGGGGCCCATTCCCATCAAGGAGGTGACCTCTGGATGAGTTCAACAAGGGGCCCATTCCCATCAAGGAGGTGACCTCTGGATGAGTTCAACGAGAGGCCCTTTCCCATCAAGGAGGTGACCTCTGGATGAGTTCAACGAGGGGCCCATTCCCATCAAGGGGGTGACCTCTGGATGAGTTCTACGAGGGGCCCATTCCCATCAAGGAGGTGACCTTTGCTCACCTCAATGACAACATCAAGGAGCCCTTCCTGGCCAAGATGTGCATCGAGTTGGAGGAGATCTTCACGTCCTGGGGAGGGTAGCCACTGTAGGTCAACGGCCCAGCAATGTAGCCATGAAGTGCTTTGAAAGGCTGGTCATGGCTCACATCAACACCATTATCCCAGAAACCCTAGACCCACTCCAATTTGCATACCGCCCCAACAGATCCATAGATGATGCAATCTCTATTGCACTCCACACTGCCCTTTCCCACCTGGACAAGAGGAACACCTACGTGAGAATGCTATTAATTGACTACAGCTCAGCGTTCAACACCATAGTGCCCTCAAAGCTCATCACTAAGCTAAGGACCCTCAGACTAAACACCTCCCTCTGCAACTGGATCCTGGACTTCCTGACAGGCCGCCCCCAGGTGGTAAGGGTAGGTAACAACACATCTGCCACGCTGATCCTCAACATGGGGGTCCCTCAGGGTTGCATGCTCAGTCCCCTCCTGTACTCCCTGTTCACCCATGACTGCATGGCCAGGCACGACTCCAACACCATCATTAAGTTTCCAGACGACACAACAGTGGTAGGCCTGATCACCGACAACGATGAGACAGCCTATAGGGAGGAGGTCAGAGACCTGGCCGTGTGGTGCCAGGATAACAACCTCTCCCTCAACATGATCAAGACAAAGGAGATTATTTTGGACTACAGGAAAAGGAGGACCGAGCACGCCTCCATTCTCATCAACGGGGCTAACTTTTTCAAAAAGAAACACGCCTCCATTCTCATCAACGGGGCTAACTTTTTCAAACAGAAATGTGCATCCTGTAGCACTAACTCCAAAAAGTTTTGGGACACTGTAAAGTCCATGGAGAATAAGAGCACTTCCTCCCAGTTGCCCACTGCACTGAGGCTAGGAAACACTATCACCACCGATAAATCTACAATAATCGAGAATTTCAACAAGCATTTTGCTACGGCTGGCCATGCTTTCCACCTGGCTACCACTACCCCGGCCACCAACTCTGCACCCTCTGCTGCAACTTGCCCTGACCTAGAGTATGTGGACAACTACAAATACCTAGGTGTCTGGTTAGACTGTAAACTCTCCTTCCAGACTCACATTAAGAATCTCCAATCCAAAGTTAAATCTAGAATTGGCTTCCTATTTCACAACAAAGCCTCCTTCACTCATGCTGCCAAACATGCCCTCGTAAAACTGACTATCCTACCGATCATTGACTTTGGCGATGTCATTTACAAAATAGCCTCCAACACTCTACTCAGTAAATTGGATGTAGTCTATCACAGTGCCATCCGTTTTGTCTCCAAAGCCCCATACGCTACCCACCACTGTGACCTGTACGCTCTTGTTGGCTGGTCTTCACTACATGTTCGTCGTCAAACCCACTGGCTCCAGGCCATCTATAAATCACTGCTAGGCAAATCCCTGCCTTATCTTAGCTCATTGGTCACCATAGCAGCACCCACCCGTAGTCTGCGCTCCAGCAGGTATATCTCACTGGTCATCCCCAAAGCCAACACCTCCTTTGGCCGCCATTCCTTCCAGTTCTCTGCTGCCAATGACTGGAATGAATTGCAAAAATCTCTGAAGCTGGAGACACTTATCTCCCTCAATAACTTTAAGCATCAGTTGTCAGAGCAGCTTACCGATCACTGCACCTGTACACAGCCCATCTGTAATTAGCCCACCCAACTACCTCATCCCTATATTGTCATTTATTTTGCTATTTTGCACCCCAGTATCTCTATTTGCACATAATCTCTTGCACATCTAGCATTCCAGTGTTAATACTAATTGTAATTATTTTGCACTATGGTCTATTTATTGCCTTACCTCCATAACTTTTTTCTTTTTTTGGGGGGGGGGAATGGATCAGCTTAATATTGCAGATAGATTGTATCTTCTATCAATGTAATTGTCTGCATCACTTCCAATCCCCCATGTTTTTTATATTTTTTATATATATATTCCCCTTTATTACTTTTCAACCCCACCATCCTTTCCCTACTTGGAGTAAATTAGTGAACAACAACGCCCAGGCCTCTACTTCCGGTCTATACTTACTATCTACACCTTATGGACAGAGTTAATTTTACAATAATTCTATATATATATATATATATATATATATATATATATATATATATATATATATATATATATTATTTTTTTGCTTCTGAACTTCTTCTACTCTCAACCTCTCCGATCATTTTCATGATGTCCATCCGGTTTGCTTCTAAATGCCATATCTTTCTAACTGTGCTCTTTCCCAAAAGCTCCCAACATACAACCTATATACTTATTATGGACACAGTATGCTTACATTATTAGCTATCTTTGTTATTATTTGTTGTTATTTGTTATTAGTCCCATCCTTCAACTCTATTCAATACCTCCCATCTATCTCTTAACACCATCCATATAGGAATTCTATTTGCCATATATATTTCAACTGTACTGTGATGTTTTACAAAAGTTCTGAACCTTTCTATTCTCATTGCTTCTACAGATTGTGAATTAAAAATAAACATTTTTGCTAAAAGTATTATTATATTATTGATTGATTGACTATGACTTTTCAGATCACCCAGTAATGCTATCTGCAAGGTTAGTTCCAGGTAAATATTGCAATCCTTTAGCCATTCCTGCACCTGTGTCCAACAACAAGCTACAAATGGACAGAACCAAAACAAATGATCTAATGATTCTATCTCTTCACAGCAAAATCTGCAGAGCTGGGAAGATTGTATCCCCCATATAAATAACATTCTATTGGTAGCAAGAATTTTATATAATAATTTAAATTGAAAGATTCTAATTTTTGAATCCGGTGTCGTTTTGCGTGTCAGTTCATAAACACTATGCCATGGGATCGGTACGTCAAAGATCTCTTCCCAACTATTTTGCAATCTATATGGGACGGCTGTCAATCCTTTGGTCCTTAAGTGAAACTGATATACTTTTTTATTTATCACAGTTTTCCTTAACCAATTATGTTCTTTAATGCAAGGCCGACAGACAAGTTCCTTACTTTCTCCCCCTTCAACTTTCCTCTTCCACTTTTGCGGTAAGGCTGCAATTATTTGGTTGTAATTTTGGGTAGAGCAGACATTTCCATATGTTTTTGTTAGCTGCATGTGCGACATAACTCCACCAGTCCTACCGATGATATCATTTACGAAGATTATACCTTTTTTAAACATTCTGTCAAAAAATAAAGGTTTTTTGTCAATTAGTATATTTGAATTTAACCACAATATTTGTTGCATTATTTGTTCTGTCGTTTCTGGAGGATTAAATTGAAATTGCAACCAACTTTCTATGGCTTGTTTTAGAAATAGTGACAATTGGGAGATTATTTCCTTTTCAAATAACCTCCATAACTTGCTACATTTGCACACACTGTATATAGATTTTCTGTTGTATTTTTTGACTTTATGTATTTTTACCCCATATGTAACTCTGTGTTGTTGTTTTTATCGCACTGCTTTGCATTACATTTTAGTCATTTAGCAGACGCTCTTATCCAGAGCGACTTACAGGAGCAATTAGGGTTAAGTGCCTTGCTCAAGGGCACATCGACAGATTTTTCACCTAGTCGGCTCAGGGATTAGAACCAGCGACCTTTCAGTTACTGGCACAACGCTCTTAACCACTAAGCTACCTGCCGCCCCAGGCTTTATCTTGGCCAGGTCGCAGTTGTAAATGAGAACTTGTTCTCAACTGGCTTACCTGGTTAAATAAAGGTGAAATAAATAAATAAATAAATAAATAAAAAAAGTGGAGCAGGTTGAGAGCTTCAAGTTCCTTGGTGTCCACATCACCAACAAACTATCATGGTCCAAACACACCAAGACAGTCGTGAAGAGGGCATGACAAAGCCTATTCCCCCTCAGGAGACTGAAAAGATTTGGCATGGGTCCTCAGATCCTCAAAAAGTTATACAGCTGCACCATCGAGAGCATCCTGACTGGTTGCATCACTGCCTGGTATGGCAACTGCTCGGCCTCCGACCGGAAGGCACTACAGAGGGTAGTGCGTACGGCCCAGTACATCACTGGGGCCAAACTTCCTGCCATCCAGGACCTCTATACCAGGCGGTGTCAGAGGAAGGCCCTAAAAATGGTCATAGACCGTTCTCTTTGCTACCGCACGGCAAGAGGTACCGGAGTGCCAAGTCTAGGTCCAAAAGGCTTCTTAACAGCTTCTACCCCCAAGCCATAAGACTCCTGAACAGCTAATCAAATGGCTACCCGGACTATTTGCATGGGCGGCAGGTAGCTTAGTGGGTAAGAGCGTTGTGCCAGTAACCGAAAGGTCGCTGGTTCTAATCCCCGAGCCAACTAGGTGAAAAGTCTGTCGATGTGCCCTTGAGCAAGGCACTTAACCCTAATTGCTCCTGTAAGTCGCTCTGGATAAGAGCGTCTGCTAAATGACAAAACAAAAAAAAAAACAAAAAAAATTGTCCTCCCCCCAACCCACCTCCTCTTTTACGCTGCTGCTACTCTCTGTTTATTATCTATGCACAGTCACTTTAACTCTACCTACATGTGCATATTACCTCAATTACCTTGACTAACCGGTGCCCCCGCACATTGACTCTGTACCAGTACCCCCCTGTATATAGCCTCCCTACTGTTATTACATCGACTAACACATTGCCTCTGTACCGGTACCCCCCTGTATATAGCCTCCCTACTGTTATTACATCGACTAACACATTGCCTCTGTACCGGTACCCCCCTGTATATAGCCTCCCTACTGTTATTACATCGACTAACACATTGCCTCTGTACCGGTACCCCCCTGTACATAGCCTCGCTACTGTTATTTTACTGCTGCTCTTTAATTATTATTTTATATATTTTTTTATTTACACTTATTTTTCTTACAACTGCATTGTTGGTTAAGGGCTTGTAAGTAAGCATTTCACTGTAAGGTCTACACCTGTTGTATTCGGCGCATGTGACAAATAACATTTGATTTGATTTGATTCAAGACCCCTATTACAGGGGTCGTCCCCCGTAGCCCCCTACTGCCCCCTTCCATCCTAACGAGCCCTCTTGCAGACAGGGACAGAGAGAGGGACAGGGACAGAGAGAGGGACAGGGACAGAGAGAGGGACAGGGACAGAGAGAGGGACAGAGACAGAGAGAGGGACAGAGACAGAGACAGAGACAGAGACAGAGAGAGGGACAGAGAGAGGGACAGGGACAGAGAGCGGGACAGAGACAGAGAGAAGAACAGGGACAGAGAGAGGGACAGAGACAGAAAGAGGAACAGGGACAGAGAGAGGGACAGAGACAGAGAGAGGAACAGGGACAGAGAGAGGGACAGAGACAGAAAGAGGAACAGGGACAGAGAGAGGGACAGAGACAGAGAGAGGGACAGAGACAGAGAGAGGGACAGGGACAGAGAGAGGAACAGAGACAGAGAGAGGAACAGGGACAGAGAGAAGAACAGAGACAGAGAGAGGGACAGGGACAGAGAGAGGAACAGGGACAGAGAGAGAAACAGGGACAGAGAGAGGAACAGGGACAGAGAGAGGGACAGAGACAGAGAGAGGGACAGAGACAGAGAGAGGGACAGAGACAGAGAGAGGGACAGAGAGAGGGACAGGGACAGAGAGAGGAACAGGGACAGAGAGAGGGACAGAGACAGAAAGAGGAACAGGGACAGAGAGAGGGACAGAGACAGAGAGAGGGACAGAGACAGAGATAGAAACAGGGACAGAGAGAGGGACAGAGACAGAAAGAGGAACAGGGACAGAGAGAGGGACAGAGACAGAGAGAGGGACAGAGACAGAGAGAGGAACAGGGACAGAGATAGAAACAGGGACAGAGAGAGGGACAGGGACAGAGAGAGGGACAGAGACAGAGAGAGGGACAGATATTTAGGAGGGTGCCGGCGGGATGACATTGCCAGCAGTAAGATTTGAGTTACATTTCCAAACAGACAAAGGCTGTAGTTTTGAAATGATATGTCACTTTCTATTTTCAGACAAAAAAAAAAACATTTGGTCAGAAATGTCAGGACCCAAAAAAACAACCGGTCGGAGTTGAACAAGTTAACACGTTTTTGTTCTGAATGTATAACGTGAAAGTGAAATTGGATGTTTTGAAAAGGTAGCATTGTACAGTAACGGTATCTTTTGTAAACCAGCCTAAAGATTGTTTTAGTGTAGCCTACTGCAGCTGGGGTAGAAAATTAGCAATAATATTAGCTCGCATTTTCTAGCTAGCATTTTTATCACCTAGTACACACACCCTGCAGTGCACGTTGTCAGGAAACCTGAGAGACGCTGTTCCCAGGTACGTTTTCCTGAATACTCAACCCGATCACGCCGGGTTTCCAGACCCGTTCATGTCGTCTGAACACCAACCCGTTAGTTTCCCAACGTTCACGCAGGGTGTGCCAAAGCCGTGTATGAGTTATACGCCATTGATAACTCCCGAAAACTGTTCGTTTTGCGGGAAAGTGATCTGGAATTTTCCACCCAGAAATCTGTCTTTAAATGCAGTCTTAGGTTGGGGCTTAAAACATGTTAATTGCAGTCATTTAGGTTAAAGAGCTCTGCCTAAATGGAGAGAGCCAGGGAAATATACCCTGGACTTGTATTCAGCTTTATTTTTTCATATCTGGTTATTTTCTTACCGGGTAATTTCTTTAAATGCAGATACAACTGATCTCAAGTCAGTCCATACATCACTACATGTATAACTGATCTCAAGTCAGTCCATATATCACTACATTTATAACTGATCTCAAGTCAGTCCATACATCACTACATTTATAACTGATCTCAAGTCAGTCCATACATCACTACATTTATAACTGATCTCAAGTCAGTCCATACACCACTACATTTATAACTGATCTCAAGTCAGTCCATACATCACTACATTTATAACTGATCTCAAGTCAGTCCATACACCACTACATTTATAACTGATCTCAAGTCAGTCCATACATCACTACATTTATAACTGATCTCAAGTCAGTCCATACATCACTACATTTATAACTGATCTCAAGTCAGTCCATACATCACTACATTTATAACTGATCTCAAGTCAGTCCATACACCACTACATTTATAACTGATCTCAAGTCAGTCCATACATCACTACATTTATAACTGATCTCAAGTTCAGTCCATACATCACTACATTTATAACTGATCTCAAGTCAGTCCATACACCACTACATTTATAACTGATCTCAAGTCAGTCCATACATCACTACATTTATAACTGATCTCAAGTCAGTCCATACATCACTACATTTATAACTGATCTCAAGTCAGTCCATACACTTATTTTTATTTTACTATACTTTACCTACAGTTACTTTCTTAAACTATTAGTGGATAGACGTGACCTTAAGTATAGAAATTAGATTTACAGTTTTTGAGATAAAATAAAATGTAAAACAATGTAAGCATTACCTTGAGAACGCATAATCAAGGCCATCCTCCTGTGAATAGAAAGGGAACAAATACAACCCCATGAGACTAAATGTACTATAATAATAATAATAATAATAATAATAATAATAATAAGAAGAAGAAGCCATTTAGCAGACGCTTTTATCCAAAGCGACTTACAGTCATGTGCGCATACATTTTTACGTATGGGTGGTCCCGGGGATCGAACCCACTACCCTGGGCGTTACAAGCGCCGTGCTCTACCAGCTGAGCTACAGAGGACCACCACTATAGTATGTATCAATACAACCCCATGATACTAAATGTACTATAGTATGTATCAATGTGCAGGCAATATAACTTACAAACTGTAACATCGGAATAACAAAATACGGTACCAGTATTAATTCTACTGTGTACACCTCCTCAGTGCAACATATTGTGAAATAGCTTCACCAACACAGCTTCAATCAAATAGTGCAGTGATGTTTTTTTTGATTAAGTGAATTACCAAGAGCTGCAGAGCAGTATTTCAGCTCTACACTGTTTTCAATCTACACTGAGTGTACAAAACATTAAGAACACATGCTCTTTCCATGACATAGACTGACCAGGTGAATCCAGGTGAAAGCTACGATCCCTTATTGATGTCACTTGTTAAGTCCACTTCAAATCAGTGTAGATGAAAGGGAGGAGACAGGTTAAATAATAATTTTTAAGTCATGAATTGAGACATGAATTGTGTATGTGTGCCATTCAGAGGGTGAATAGGCAATATAAAATATTTAAGTGCCTTTGAACGGGGTATGGTAGTAGGTGCCAGGCGCACCAGTTAGTGTCAAGAACTGCAACCCTGCTGGGTTTTTCACGCTCAATAGTTTCCCGTGTGTATCAACAATGATCTACCACCCAAAGGACATCCAGCCAACTTGACACAACTGTGGGAAGTCAACATGGGCCAGCATCCCTGTGGAACGCTTTCGACACCTTGTAGAGTCCACGCCCCGACGAATTGAGGCTGTTTTGAGGGAAAAAGGGGGGGAGCAACTCAATATTAGGAAGGTGTTCCTAATGTTTGATACACTCAGTGTATATCTGTATAACAATATTTTAAATCAATATTAGTTTGTCAATAATATTGCACTGGTTTGTGACATACGGTCAAATTTAGAATACTAAAAGAGACATATTTCAGATACATCCTCTGGGTTCTCATATATTTCTCGACATCCCCAATCAGTGGAGGAAAAAGTAGCATATTCTCTGGTACAGGAATACGTGGTGGAACTTTCAATAAAGAATATTCAATAAAATTGATTGAAAGAGATGTGAAGAGAGAGGGGTAAAGAGAGAGAGAGAGAGAGACTTTATAATGTAGCTGCGATGGACTAGTTGATGAGATGTGGTTACTCTCATCAAACAGTCGGACATGTATCGGATGAGTATTTAACATTCAAAGGAAAAGGCTGCCACCTAGTGGTGAGTATATGTCAACACAGCTGCATAACACTCGTGTTTTGGAGTAAACAGAACATGCACCTAACCACTGATTCAGGGTCAGCTATCTTAACTTGATGTTAAGTTTAGGATTTGTGAAGCATAAACTAGTACTTAGGGGTGACCTCTACACCTTAATAATGTTATAGCATATGGACCTTTCAAAAATAACCCCCTTGTCTTAAAGCCTGTAGTAGTGAAGATTATGTTACCCACCTCTATTATAATCGAGGGCATGTCTAATGCGGACAGGGGCGGACTGGCCATATGGCATTTCTGGCAAGAGCCAGATGGGCTGGTACATTTGTAGCCTAGTGGGCCTGTCTAACTTGGGTTTGTTGTGCAAAATTATCATTATCTGGTTAATAATGGGGGCCGGTGTATTAGAAATGCCATGGCCGATATTTGGTCCCAGTCCGTCCCCTGAATGGCTTCATGTCATTGTCATCCTTTATCTCTAAACAATATCATATTATATAACTAGGCTGGTTAGACCAATCAGAGGCCTGGAACCCAAGGTCGCGACCTACCCAGGAGTCGTGTTTGATTGGTGGTTTCCGGGCGGGTTTGTTGCGGGGTGAGCTGAACGACATGGAGAAGAATGGCCGTCTCAGTTTCTCTTCCTTCTCCAGGGGCTGGTGCTTCTCTGAGTCTAAGACAGAGAGCGACAGGGGGGGGGAAGGAGTGAGGGAGGGAGGGAGGTTACAGGAGAGAGAGATAGAGAGAAAGGTAGGGAGGGGAGAGGTAGAGATAAAGAGAGAGAGAGAGAGGTAGAGAGAGAGAAAGAGGCTCATCTTTTGTTGTCCCTTTGACTCTGCGTCACAGGACAGAGTAGATCAATGAAAGCCCATGGGCCATGGCCATCACAGCAGTAGAATTTTAATGACCTGAAACTTTCAACTGTAGTGATCAGGCCAAGTCCCCCGAGGCGTTCCTGCACCACTATAGCAGAATCTCAAGCTGTCTCCCCTGAAGCCATGAGCACCGGGAGGACAGCGGAGTAGAGAGTAGCTAAATAACTTACCTCAAGCGCAGTGAGTGTGTCTTACAGAGGGCTCTACGTCTGCACACTCCCTGCCGTGCTAGAGTTGAGCAGCAAAGGCTTCAGTAACAATAGCTGTCAAGGTCATACAGGAAGAGTACCAGGAAGTTGACCTACCTGAGACACAGTGTGTGTTTGTCTTCTCTGTCTGTCCATCGCTGACAGAACACGAGCAGCACGTCCTGGCCTTCTTACTTTTATCTGAGGACAGAGAGGAGAAGTGAAGAGAAGAGAAGAGAAGAGTGTCTGACCTTAAAGGGAAGAATCTCTGCACACTTAGATCAACAGCATTAACAGCATTAATGACCTACCTTCCTGACCTAACGTTAGAGTTAGTACTCACCTTCCTGAGCTAACGTTAGAGTTAGTACTCACCTTCCTGAGCTAACGTTAGAGTTAGTACTCACCTTCCTGACCTAACGTTAAAGTTAGTACTCACCTTCCTGAGCTAACGTTAGAGTTAGTACGGACCTTCCTGAGCTAACGTTAGAGTTAGTACTCACCTTCCTGAGCTAACGTTAGAGTTAGTACTCACCTTCCTGAGCTAACGTTAGAGTTAGTACTCACCTTCCTGAGCTAACGTTAGACTTAGTACTCACCTTCCTGAGCTAACGTTAGAGTTAGTACTCACCTTCCTGAGCTAACGTTAGAGTTAGTACTCACCTTCCTGAGCTAACATTAGACTTAGTACTCACCTTCCTGAGCTAACGTTAGAGTTAGTACTCACCTTCCTGAGCTAACGTTAGAGTTAGTACTCACCTTCCTGAGCTAACGTTAGAGTTAGTACTCACCTTCCTGACCTAACGTTAAAGTTAGTACTCACCTTCCTGAGCTAACGTTAGAGTTAGTACGGACCTTCCTGAGCTAACGTTAGAGTTAGTACTCACCTTCCTGAGCTAACGTTAGAGTTAGTACTCACCTTCCTGAGCTAACGTTAGAGTTAGTACTCACCTTCCTGAGCTAACGTTAGAGTTAGTACTCACCTTCCTGAGCTAACGTTAGAGTTAGTACGGACCTTTCTGAGCTAACGTTAGAGTTAGTACGGACCTTTCTGAGCTAACGTTAGAGTTAGTACGGACCTTCCTGAGCTAACGTTAGAGTTAGTACTCACCTTCCTGAGCTAACGTTAGAGTTAGTACTCACCTTCCTGAGCTAACGTTAGAGTTAGTACTCACCTTCCTGAGCTAACGTTAGAGTTAGTACTCACCTTCCTGAGCTAACGTTAGAGTTAGTACTCACCTTCCTGAGCTAACGTTAGAGTTAGTACTCACCTTCCTGAACTAACGTTAGAGTTAGTACTCACCTTCCTGAGCTAACGTTAGAGTTAGTACTCACCTTCCTGAGCTAACGTTAGAGTTAGTACTCACCTTCCTGAGCTAACGTTAGACTTAGTACGGACCTTCCTGAGCTAACGTTAGAGTTAGTACTCACCTTCCTGAGCTAACGTTAGAGTTAGTACTCACCTTCCTGAGCTAACGTTAGAGTTAGTACTCACCTTCCTGAGCTAACGTTAGAGTTAGTACTCACCTTCCTGAGCTAACGTTAGACTTAGTACTCACCTTCCTGAGCTAACGTTAGACTTAGTACTCACCTTCCTGAGCTAACGATAGAGTTAGTACTCACCTTCCTGAGCAATCTCCCACAGGTCCAGAGCTACTTTGAAGGCCTGGGCTACTGTTAGCGTCACAGCCTGAGCCTGTCAATGACAGATCACACAACCTCAGAGAATAACACACTCTGATTGGCTACATCTTCACACAACCTCAGGGAATAACACACTCTGATTGGCTACATCTTCACACACCCTCAGAGAATAACACACTCTGATTGGCTACATCTTCACACAACCTCAGAGAATAACACACTCTGATTGGCTACATCTTCACACAACCTCAGGGAATAACACACTCTGATTGGCTACATCTTCACACAACCTCAGAGAATAACACACTCTGATTGGCTACATCTTCACACAACCTCAGGGAATAACACACTCTGATTGGCTACATCTTCAAAGAACCTCAGGGAATGACACATGGCTCTGAACTATATCTTCAGAGCGGTGTCTACCATAGTTAAACTGTCCCTGATTCAGAGCGGTGTCTAGCATAGTTAAACTGGCCCTGATTCAGAGCGGTGTCTACCATACTTAAACTGGCCCTGATTCAGAGCGGTGTCTACCATAGTTAAACTGGCCCTGATTCAGAGCGGTGTCTACCATAGTTAAACTGGCCCTGATTCAGAGCGGTGTCTACCATAGTTAAACTGGCCCTGATTCAGGGCGGTGTCTACCATAGTTAAACTGGCCCTGATTCAGAGCGGTGTCTACCATAGTTAAACTGGCCCATACTGTTAGAGTTTAAGCAAATATTCAGTAAACATGATCATACATGCACTACCCACTGTTACCACAAGATGGGGCCACACATCAGCATTTTTACTGCAGTCTATATCTAAAGAAAGGGAGGTTGGTCTTCTATTGAAAAACCTGGTGTCTTATGAAGTCATGTGAATAAACTTCTTAATTTATTCAAGGTCTTATTTCTGATATTCAGTGTCTAGGATCATTACTATCAAACAGAACGTTTAAATGATGACAGTAAGATGAGTGTCTTTTGAAAATATAAACTGTTGCTCACTTACGATTTTCTTCTTGTGGCAGAGGAAGGCGTGGCACTCAAGTGTCTCGTTGAACTGACTCTGGGAAACGTAGGCAAACACCTTGTCCTGAGTTTTATCTGCTGTGCAGTATGAGATTCTGCAGGAGGAGAAAAAAATACAACTCCCATCAACCAATGGGGTCTAGGGTATGGAAAAACATGACATAGAAAACATACCACAAACCTTACTTCACTGTCAAATAAAACCTCACTTCAATGTCAAATAAAACCTCACTTTATAAAAACTCTCTGGAGTGGCGCGGCAGGTAGCTCAGTGGTTAAGAGCGTTGTGCCAGTAACCGAAAGGTTGCTGGTTCTAATCCCCAAGCTGACTAGGTGAAAAATCTGTCGATGTGCCCTTGAGCAAGGCACTTAACCCTAACTGCTCCTGTAAAAATGAGTGATGAGGCGGCGCACAATTCGTCCAGGTTAGGGGAGTGTTTGGCCGGTCGGGATTTCCTTGTCTCATTGTGCTCTAGCGACTCCTTGTGGTGGGCCGGGCGCCTGCAAGCTGTCGTCAGTTGGACGGTGTTCCCTCTGACACATTGGTGCGGCTGGCTTCCGGGATAAGCGAGCAGTGTGTGAAGAAGCAGTGCGCCTTTTGCAGTTTCGGGGGACGCATGGCTCTTGTACTCACCTTCCTGAGCTAACGTTAGAGTTAGTACTCACCTTCCTGAGCTAACGTTAGAGTTAGTACTCACCTTCCTGAGCTAACGTTAGAGTTAGTACTCACCTTCCTGAGCTAACGTTAGAGTTAGTACTCACCGTACGGGAGTTGCAGCGATGAGACAAGACTGTAGCTACCAAATGGGTAAAACATGTATTTTATTTTATGGAGTGATGAATCACGCTTCACCATCTGGCAGTCCAACGGACGAATCTGGGTTTGGCGGATGCCAGGAGAACGCTACCTGCCCAATGTATAGTGCCAACTGTAAAGTTTGGTGGAGGAGGAATAATGGTCTGGGGTTGTTTTTCATGGTTCGGATTGGGCCCCTTAGTTCCAGTGAAGGGAAATCTTAACCCTACAGCATACAATGACATTCTAGACAATTCTGTGCTTCTAACTTTGTGGCAACAGTTTGGGGAAGGCCCTTTCCTGTTTCAGAGCGAGAGAGAGAGAGAGAGAGAGTGAGGGATAGAGAAAGACAGAGAGTGAGGGATAGAGAGAGAGAGAGAGAGAGAGAGTGATAGAGAAAGACAGACAGAGAGAGAGAGAGAAAGAAAGACAGAGAGAGAGAAACAGAGAAAGATAAAAGGAGAGAGAGAAATAGAAAGAGAGAAATAGAGACAGAGAGTGAGAAAGAGAGAGAGAGAGAGAGAGAGAGAGAGAGAGAGAGAGAGAGAGAGAGAGAGAGAGAGAGAGAGAGAGAGAGAAAGAAAGACAGAGAGAGAGAGAGAAACAGAGAAAGATAAAAGGAGAGAGAGAGAGAGAGAAAGACACAGAGAGAGAGAAACAGAGAAAGATAAAAGGAGAGAGAGAAATAGAAAGAGAGAAATAGAAACAGAGAGTGAGAAGAGAGAGAGAGAGAGAGAGAGAGAGAGAGACAGAGAGAGAGAGAGAGACAGAGAGAGAGAGAGAGAGAGAGAGAGAGAGAGAGAGAAAGAGAGAGAGAGAGAGAGAGTGAGAGACAGAGAGAGAGAGAGAGAGACAGAGAGACAGAGAGAGAGAGAGAGAGAGTGAGAAAGAGAGAGAGAGAGAGCGAGAGAGTGAGAAAGAGAGAGAGAGAGAGTGAGTGAGAGAGAGAGAGAATATGATGATAGTTTTATACTCATAACTCCACTCTGCTCTTCCCAACCTGTTGCATATGCATGAGCAGCAGGCCAATCACAGCAGGGTGTGAGGGGAAATCTATGAATATGAATTAGGTCATATATCACAGATGGGCCAAAAAGTCTGCGTCCCAAACCCCTATGGGCCCTAGTCAAAAGCAGTGCACTACATGTACATAAGGAATAGGGTGCCATTTGGGATACAGACATTAAAGACAGAGCAGAGCAGAAATGAACTGAACACATCAGCTTTACGGTCTTGGAAACCTCATTACGGAATCTTATGTTGTCTTGTCAAAGACGTCAAACCTGTGAACGGGCTTAGAAACCAGTACCTCTGCACCGGTACCCCCCCCCCCCTGTATATATAGCCTCCCTACTGTTATTTTATTTTACTTCTGCTCTTTTTTTTCTCAACACTTTTTTTGTTGTTGTTTTATTTTTACTTTTTTGTTAAAAATAAATGCACTGTTGGTTAAGGGCTTGTAAGTAAGCGTTTCACTGTAATGTCTGCACCTGTTGTATTCGGCGCATGTGGCCAATAACATTTGATTTGATTTGATTTGAAGAAAGAGATTCATTACCAAGGGGCCATATCAAATCAAATCAAATCAAATCAAATCAAATTTTATTGGTCACATGCGCCGAATACAACAGGTGCAGACATTACAGTGAAATGCTTACTTACAGCCCTTAACCAACAGTGCATTTATTTTAAACAAAAAAGTAAGAATAAAACAACAACAAAAAAGTGTTGAGAAAAAAAAGAGCAGAAGTAAAAAATAAAGTGACAGTAGGGAGGCTATATATACAATAGAATAAAGTGACAGTAGGGAGGCTATATATACAGGGGGGTACCGTTGCATAGTCAATGTGCGGGGGCACCGGCTAGTTGAGGTAGTTGAGGTAATATGTACATGTGGGTAGAGTTAAAGTGACTATGCATAAATACTTAACAGAGTAGCAGCAGCGTAAAAAGGATGGGGTGGGGGGGCAGTGCAAATAGTCCGGGTAGCCATGATTAGCTGTTCAGGAGTCTTATGGCTTGGGGGTAGAAGCTGTTGAGAAGTCTTTTGGACCTAGACTTGGCACTCCGGTACCGCTTGCCGTGCGGTAGCAGAGAGAACAGTCTATGACTAGGGTGACTGGAGTCTTTGACAATTTTGAGGGCCTTCCTCTGACACCGCCTGGTATAGAGGTCCTGGATGGCAGGGAGCTTTGCCCCAGTGATGTACTGGGCCGTACGCACTACCCTCTGTAGTGCCTTGCGGTCAGAGGCCAAGCAGTTGCCATACCAGGCGGTGATGCAACCAGTCAGGATGCTCTCGATGGTGCAGCTGTAGAATTTTTTGAGGATCTGAGGACCCATGCCAAATCTTTTTAGTCTCCTGAGGGGGAATAGGCTTTGTCGTGCCCTCTTCACGACTGTCTTGGTGTGTTTGGACCATGATAGTTCGTTGGTGATGTGGACACCAAGGAACTTGAAGCTCTCAACCTGTTCCACTACAGCCCCGTCGATGAGAATGGGGGCGTGCTCAGTCCTCTTTTTTTTCCTGTAGTCCACAATCATCTCCTTTGTCTTGGTCACGTTGAGGGAGAGGTTGTTGTCCTGGCACCACACGGCCAGATCTCTGACCTCCTCCCTATAGGCTGTCTCATCGTTGTCGGTGATCAGGCCTACCACTGTTGTGTCGTCGGCAAACTTAATGATGGTGTTGGAGTCGTGCCTGGCCATGCAGTCATGGGTGAACAGAGAGTACAGGAGGGGACTGAGCACGCACCCCTGAGGGGCCCCCGTGTTGAGGATCAGTGTGGCAGATGTGTTGTTACCTACCCTTACCACCTGGGGGCGGCCCGTCAGGAAGTCCAGGATCCAGTTGCAGAGGGAGGTGTTTATTCCCAGGATCCTTAGCTTAGTGATGAGCTTTGAGGGCACTATGGTGTTGAATGCTGAGCTGTAGTCAATGAATAGCATTCTCACGTAGGTGTTCCTCTTGTCCAGGTGGGAAAGGGCAGTGTGGAGTGCGATAGAGATTGCATCATCAGTGGATCTGTTGGGGCGGTATGCAAATTGGAGTGGGTCTAGGGTTTCTGGGATTATGCTGTTGATGTGAGCCATGACCAGTCTTTCAAAGCACTTCATGGCTACAGACGTCAGTGCCACGGGTCGGTAGTCATTTAGGCAGGTTATCTTAGCGTTCTTGGGCACGGGGACTATGGTGGTCTGCTTGAAACATGTTGGTATTACAGACTCAGTCAGGGACATGTTGAAAATGTCAGTGAAGACACTTGCCAGTTGGTCAGCACATGCTCGGAGTACACGTCCTGGTAATCCGTCTGGCCCATATGTATCATCCTCTCAGTGTAGTAGTGCTGATCTAGGATTAGATCATATCTGTCCATGTAATATTATTTATTGTGATCTAAAAAGGCAAAACTGGTCCTCCTATATCAGCAACTCCCACTCAATCTACATACATCTATTAACACAATGTCACAAGCAAATGAGAACCAAACAAGAACGTTCTGGAAAATGTTTATTGTTATCTACGTAACCCCAGTTTCAACAACAGCCAAAAGGAAGGAAAAGAAAACAGAGAGTATTGTTCAAAACGAAACAGAATATGAAATAATACCAACAAAAAATAAAAATACGAAAAAAGGAGGGAAATTAGGTACAACACACTATGGGGAGTTGAACTCTCGCAACTCTGGTTGAAGGATCTACAATCACGCCTGCCAATGAAAAATCAGCTCCTCGCTGGAAGCCCCGCATCAACAATAGCCCACGGGAACAACTTCCATCACAGAAGCCATCATCCCCAGTAGGCGTAGACACTGTGTGACCCACCTGGACACCCTCCGTGGAGATAGAAAAAAACGCAACACGCGAGTCAGTGACCCAGAAACGGAATGCGCTGAGATGGAGTCAGACAGCTCTTTTTTTCTGGTTTCTTATGACGCCTAGAGACTGAATACGGGACAGTAGGACAGATGTGTGAAACACCGCTTACCCCCTCGATTCCGCCACCACCAGCCAATTGGCTGTAATAGCTAGTGGCTTGTGAACATTGTAGACTCTGTGGTGCTTGCTGAGGGCACGTAGGTCTAGAATGGGATGCAAAGTCCCAGCCCTTTTCGGGAACCAAGAAATACCGGCTGTACCAGCCGTCCTGGATCTTCGACATAGGAACCACTTTGATTGTCTGCTTCTGGAAACAGGAGGATATTTCCTCCCTCAAAACGGGCACTGAGGCCTCTGGAACAAAAGTGCCAGTTGGTCAGCACATGCTCGGAGTACATGTCCTGGTAATCCGTCTGGCCCCACGGCCTTGTGAATGTTGACCTGTATATGGCGGAGGCTCAATCAAGCTACTCATGCTGTAAAAACAGTCCAGTTCAAAGTGAATGGCACAGATCCATATATGGCAATGGTCTATTTGCATATAGGCCTACTGCAGCGCTGACTGGTTACAGCACACCGGTCTGTGTAGAGAGTATGCCTGTCAATGCAATAGAATCCTACTCCAATGCGTTATGCCTACAACAAAACCTCTTGCATAGTTAGTTATGCATACTAAGTCTTGCATGTTTTGTTTCGGTATGTTGCATTGAAAGTGGCTAATATTGCATTGATTCAATCACAATTCCCACAGTAAAGGGAAACGTTGATAGTGTTAACTAACGAGGAAAAACTCGAGAAAGTTGAGTGAAGTTCAATCTCGTGCAGAGCGCACAGGAGCTGGGAGACATTCGACTCGAACCAATGACCCAAACCATCTCCGCGTCTTAACTCAGACTCAGCCGAGGTACTGTATGGGCAGCCAGGACAGGAAGTCACTGTCGGAAACACAAAGCCCCCTAAAGAATGCTACACGATTGTCAATATAACCTGTGCCACGGACTAGTAGAGGAACAGTGCCAGCCATCTCGCATACAAACTGATTGGAGAAAGGGCAGCCTGATCCTGGCAAAACACTATAGACGACATTACCGATCCTGGCAAAACACTATAGACGACATTACCGATCCTGGCAAAACACTATAGACGACATTACCGATCCTGGCAAAACACT
>NW_028166659.1:90000-178544 GCF_964263955.1 Coregonus lavaretus
CGGTACAGTTGCCGTACAAGGCGGTGATACAGCCTGACAGGATGCTCTCAATTGTGCATCAGTAAAAGTTTGTGAGGGTTTTAGGTGCCAAGCCAAATTTCTTCAGCCTCCTGAGGTTGAAGAGGTTCTGTTGCGCCTTCTTCACCACACTGTCTGCGTGGATGGACCATTTCAGTTTGTCAGTGATGTGTACGCCGAGGAACTTGAAGCTTTCCACCTTCTCCACTGCAGTCCCATCGATGTGGATAGGGGGGTGCACCCTCTGCTGTTTCCTGAAGTCCACGATCTTCTCCTTTGTTTTGTTGACGCTGAGTGAGAGGTTATTTTCCTGGCACCACTCTCCCAGAGCCCTCACCTCCTCCCTGTAGGCGGTCTCGTCATGACGAGCTAGTTAGCTCTGTTCTGATCTGTTCTAGCTAGTTAGCTCTGTTCCATTCTGTTCTAGCTAGTTAGCTCTGTTCTGTTCAGTTCTGTTCTAGCTAGTTAGCTCTGTTCTGTTCTAATCTACTCTATCTAGTTAGCTCTGTTCTGTTCTACTCTGTTCTTGCTAGTTAGATCTGTTCTGTTCTACTCTGCTATAGCTAGTTAGCTCTGTTCTACTCTGCTCTATCTAGTTAGCTCTGTTCTGTTCTACTCTGCTCTAGCTAGTTATCTCTGTTCTGTTCTGTTCTAGCTAGTTAGCTCTGTTCTGTTCTATTCTGTTCTACTGTGCTCTAGTTAGTTAGCTCTGTCGGCTCAATTTGCGCCTCGCTCCAGTTGTAGCCAGTCACTATACGCTACCTCAGATGGCAATCTACATCAGTAGGCTAAATGATGAAGCCTTCAGTAGAGGAATTGCAACGTCTCGTTGCACCCAAGTACCCAACACTAATTGGAGTCATGAAAAGAGTGGTGTTTTAGCAAAATGTGTTGTCTTTGACAATGAAGGAACCGAGTACAGGGCTTGTACAGGGCTCGAAAAGAATGCTGCGGTTTAATCAAATAGGCTACCAACCGGAGAGAGGGACAAGTGGCCTGCTCTACTCCCAACAACTTTACCATCAAGCCAAATTGTTTATTTATTTAACGAAACCCGTGCCATCTGAGGTGAAGAGTGAAATAAAATTTGATTGACTTATACAGTACTGCCGCTTGGTAAAAAAAAAATATGTTGTAAATGTTAATGTGTTGAAAATGTAAATGTTCATATTATGTGTGCAGTGCTCAGCTGTAGACTACAGATTTATGCGGTGCTGAGCTGAGCATCCTACTGGGGTCTCTGTCCTCATCCTGCTGGGGTCTCTGTCCTCATCCTGCTGGGGTCTCTGTCCTCATTCTGCTGGGGTCTCTGTCCTCATCCTCCAGCCTTAATCCATCTACATTTATGTCTTTTGGAATACGCTCTCATCCAGAGCGACTAAGGCCTACAGTCAGTGCATTTAACTAATATAGGTAAGACAACCACATATCACAGTCGCATATTGCATTACTGAAATAATTTTTAATACGTATAGTGTACATATTTCTGCACGCAAAAATGAGCACGGGACCGGACGGGAGTGATTTTTATCGGGAAGGTGCATGAAAGTTCCGGAGTTATAGAACTGTTGCGGGATCAGGGCAGGAGAGGAAAATAATTGACAGGGCAAGACGGGAGAGGAATGAATTGACAGGACAAGACGGGACAGGAATGAATTTTCACTCCTGTGTCAACCTCTACTCTGTTCTACTCTGCTATAGCTAGTTAGCTCTGTTCTGTTCTGTTCTGTTCTATTCTGTTCTATTCTGTTATGTTCTATTCTGTTCTGTTCTACTCTGTTCTACTCTGTTCTGTTCTGTTCTGTTCTGTTCTAATCTGTTCTGTTCTGTTCTACTCTACTCTGTTGTGTTCTACTCTGTTCTACTCTGTTCTGTTCTATTCTGTTCTGTTCTGTTCTGTTATGTTCTACTCTGTTCTAGCCAGCTAGCTCTGTTCTGCACATGAATGTAATTGAAAAGCCCAATAAAAAAAGCCCATTTAGTGTCTACTGTGGAGGAATCTTTCTCCAACACCCTTTACACTGAGACACACACACACACACACACACACACACACACTTAGATTTGACAGGGTCTGCGATGTCCGTGTGAACGCGTATCACAAGAATAGAGCCAAGGAAGCATTTCACACACCAGATTGTTCAGAAGTGTGTGTGTGCTTGTGTGTGTATGTGTATGTGTGTGTGTGTGTGTGCGTGCATTCTATAATGGATATTAGAGTCAACCAATTGCCCTATCTGTAAGCCATACAAAAGATCAACAGAGAAACTACTGGACTAATTTGGACATCGTTAGACATCATTTGATAGTTAACATTTTTGTCATAAGCAAATAAGTTAATTTGTTTATGGTTCTACTTTGTTATATTATAAAGAGTAAAAATACATCAAAAGACAACCCTGAACAAATTAATGAATTAGCTTGTTTTGTGGTGTATACCTTTGTTGCTCAAACCACATCATAACATAAGCTGTAAAATTATAAAAGGATTCACCACTGCTTTTAACTCACACATCAAAGGACCTGTTTCCAATTATGTGTTTGGTTTCTAATCTATTAAACTTCACAGAGAGAGAGAGAGAGAGAGAGAGAGAGAGAGAGAGATATGAATATTTGAAATGTCTTTATTCTTTTGAAACTTCTGAGTGTAATGTTTACTGTTCATATTTATTGTTTATTTCACTTTTGTTTACTATCTACTTCACTTGCTTTGGTAATGTTAACATACGTTTCCCATGCCAATAAAGCCCTTAAATTGAATTGAAATTGAATTGAGAGAGAGAGAGAGAGAGAGAGAGACTCCCTGTGTGTGTGTGTGTGTGTGTGTGTGTGTGTGTGTGTGTGTGTGTGTGTGTGTGTGTGTGTGTGTGTGTGTGTGTGTGCGTGTGTGTGCGCGTGTGTGTGTATGTGTACATGCGTGTTGATCTGTGTGTGCGTCTCTACTTCAAAAGGACCCGTTCTAACAAGCCAAGTCAACTCCTCTTTCAAACAACAAGCATGTAATAACCCTCACTCGGATCTCTCTCAGATGGGTAAGTGTTGCTGGCTGTATCTCTGACGCACAGCTTGACCCAAATAGCAATACCCAAGACACCCAACTATATAATCTAATATCCCTCTATGCAGTATCGGTTCAGATTATTGCTTATATTTAAGGCCTGATTGTGGAACGTGAGGAGAAGTTGGAAGCTATGGCCTAAATGAAATGTATGCTGCTGAAACAAGTTGGGATATAATCAAGAAGCGGGATCAACTGTATTTGAGTTACTAGCTAGGCCTATAACACGTTTCACATATGAAGAGTGTGTGTGTGTATGTGTGTGTGTGTGTGTGTGTGTGTGTGTGTGTATGTGTGTGTGTGTGTGTGTGTGTGTGTGTGTGTGTGTGTGTGTGTGTGTGCGTTCAGAGTCCTGCATCTGGTCGGATACTCAAGTTTCCCCGCCGTTGAGCCGCAAAATAAGTACAACATTATTTCAACCCGTGGGTTGGCTCACGGTTCAGAACAATTATATTGACAGTCGGAAAACATTTTAAATCAAGATAATATACTTTTTAAAAACCCTGGATTCCATTCTGTGACCGGCAACGCAGACAGGTAGCGACCGGCCACGCATTGAGAGAGAGTAAAGCCGGGAACTGTCCCTTATTTGTGTGGTTCTAAAACGTTCTCTAATTTGTCCACGCGCACAGTTTATGTTCCCTCCCCGTGTTAGACACGTTGCCAAGTTTACTTTCCAAGGAGAGCTCACGCGAAAAACGTCTAACGTTAACGCCTAACCGGAGAAATAAACAGAAAGGTTATGATAAGGTAATAGGCTACAACACCGTGGTGGAAACAGGTGCTGCGCAAGTTAAAATCCCCAGTTTGGAAGGACAACAACCGCTGTAGATGGATACACAGCCTGCACAAAGTGCAAGCAGGTAGGCCTATTTGTTTTTTTTTCGATAATTTGGTTAATTATCAGTTAATTATTAGCCTACATTAATTCAGGCTTTCGTTCATTAGACTGTTGCCTGTTTTTGCAGCCGATTCTGGGAATGGTTTACTTAAGTTTTAATAAAGACCTAAACTATTTGATTACCTAAACAATATCGAATGTAAATGTTATGTTATGAATGGTCTGTCAGCTATAGGATTTCGTAAGAAGGCTAATTTGAAGGCTATTTTTCTCAAAGCGACTTGAGTGACGCATTGCATTGTGAAAAATAAAAAGATACGGAATAGACATGCAGACAAATTAATTCACGCAGGGAAGGTTAATAGTAATAATAGCCTAATATTACATCAGAATATAAATCATTGCCAAACATTGACAGACACTATGTAGACAAGATACAGTGCATATACACGAATCTATTCAGATTACAATACAATATAATCCAGGTCAGCTGGAAAGGAGTTTGTTATAATGAAGCAACAATGTGAAATAATCAGAATCATTTTTTTTTTTTGTGGCCACCCATTGGAGTGAATACATTTTAGAGCGCTGATCCTTGTGGAGAGGACACACACACGTCTGCATGTATTATGCCTTCTCTCTGTCTGTCATGCCCTGATGCCTTCTCTCTGTCTGTCATGCCCTGATGCCTTCTCTCTGTCTGTCATGCCCTGATGCCTTCTCTCTGTCTGTCATGCCCTGATGCCTTCTCTCGGTCTGTCATGCCCTGATGCCTTCTCTCTGTCTGCCATGCCCTGATGCCTTCTCTCTGTCTGTCATGCCCTGATGCCTTCTCTCTGTCTGTCATGCCCTGATGCCTTCTCTCTGTCTGCCATGCCCTGATGCCTTCTCTCTGTCTGCCATGCCCTGATGCCTTCTCTCTGTCTGCCATGCCCTGATGCCTTCTCTCTGTCTGTCATGCCCTGATGCCTTCTCTCTGTCTGCCATGCCCTGATGCCTTCTCTCTGTCTGTCATGCCCTGATGCCTTCTCTCTGTCTGTCATGCCCTGATGCCTTCTCTCTGTCTGCCATGCCCTGATGCCTTCTCTTTGTCTGTCATGCTGTCATGCCCTGATGCCTTCTCTCTGTCTGTCATGCCCTGATGCCTTCTCTCTGTCTGTCATGCCCTGATGCCTTCTCTCTGTCTGCCATGCCCTGATGCCTTCTCTCTGTCTGCCATGCCCTGATGCCTTCTCTCTGTCTGTCATGCTGTCATGCCCTGATGCCTTCTCTTTGTCTGTCATGCTGTCATGCCCTGATGCCTTCTCTCTGTCTGTCATGCCCTGATGCCTTCTCTCTGTCTGCCATGCCCTGATGCCTTCTCTCTGTCTGCCATGCCCTGATGCCTTCTCTCTGTCTGTCATGCCCTGATGCCTTCTCTCGGTCTGTCATGCCCTGATGCTTTCTCTCTGTCTGTCATGCCCTGATGCCTTCTCTCTGTCTGCCATGCCCTGATGCCTTCTCTCTGTCTGCCATGCTGTCATGCCCTGATGCCTTCTCTCTGTCTGTCATGCTGTCATGCCCTGATGCCTTCTCTCTGTCTGCCATGCTGTCATGCCCTGATGCCTTCTCTCTGTCTGTCATGCTGTCATGCCCTGATGCCTTCTCTCTGTCTGCCATGCCCTGATGCCTTCTCTCTGTCTGTCATGCTGTCATGCCCTGATGCCTTCCCTCTGTCTGCCATGCCCTGATGCCTTCTCTCTGTCTGCCATGCTGTCATGTCCTGATGCCTTCTCTCTGTCTGGCATGCCCTGATGCCTTCTCTCTGTCTGTCATGCCCTGATGCCTTCTCTCTGTCTGCCATGCCCTGATGCCTTCTCTCTGTCTGCCATGCTGTCATGCCCTGATGCCTTCTCTCTGTCTGTCATGCCCTGATGCCTTCTCTCTGTCTGCCATGCCCTGATGCCTTCTCTCTGTCTGTCATGCCCTGATGCCTTCTCTCTGTCTCTCTGTGTCTGTGTGTCTGTGTGTGTGTGTGTGTGTGTCTGTCTGTGTGTGTGTGTGTGTGTGTGTGTGTGTGTGTCTGTGTGTGTGTCTGTGTGTGTGTGTGTGTGTGTCTGTGTCTGTGTGTGTGTGTCTGTGTGTGTGTGTGTGAATGTGTGTGTGTGTGTGTCTGTGTGTGTGTGAATGTGTGTGTGTGTGTGTGTGTGTGTGTCTGTGTGTGTCTGTGTGTGTGTGTCTGTGTGTGTGTGTGTGAATGTGTGTGTGTGTGTGTGTGTCTGTGTGTGTGTGTGTGTGTCTGTGTGTGTGTGTGTGTGTGTGTGTCTGTGTGTGTGTGTGTGAATGTGTGTGTGTGTGTGTGTGTCTGTGTGTGTGTGTGTGTGTCTTTGCCTTTGGCCGGACTATATCATTTACAAATTAGTCTATATGAAGTTACTTACTTTGAAGATATGGTGATTGGGCCTGAATAGGAGTTGGCGATTGGAAGGCTAAATTCAGTGTACTTCTCTTTAACTGCCATTTTCCCAAAGTCAGACTCCTCCCACACACCAATTAATTTCTCTCAGCTTCAGAAGCATTTACATTCACCAAATGTTATCCTTAGATATATTCTCCAGACTTGTATCGAGGGAATTGTTGATATGTTGTCAAATATGTGTTCTAGAAAACATTTTCTCCATAAAAAAATGTGCATTCAAAGATGAAAAAAGTGTTTATCCACAATATGCACTATGCATATCCTGGAGTGTCTTAACAAAATGAAATCCACATTTTAAGACTGACTTCATTCAGTGTTCAGAGAAATGGATTTGCAGTATATGCAAATATGCGCATATTTCATGAGACATGTTTCCTTATTTGCATATTTAAATTCGATATTTCCGAAAAAGTATAATTCTAAACAGTCATATTTGTGTAAATATTCAACTGGTAAAGGGCAAAAAGATACCCTATTGGGGTGTGGTGCCTAGCCATAAAAGCCAATTATGGCGGCCATTTTGGATTCACAGTGACGTAAAATTACACCAGAATAGTCTAAATGGGCATAGATATAACTCTGAAAATGGCCTTCTATCATATATTGTTTTACATTTATAAGTGCCTAAACCTCAATTCAATGGTATTATAGCAGCCATATTGGATTCTGACTGCCATATTGGATTTGAAGCAAAATCCAGGGTGGCCCAAAAGCTTAATTGCTAGAGTAGGGGATAGACAATCAAAATCCACCGAGAAACGCTTGATGGGACAAAATGTCAGTTTTTCTGTCTCTGGGCCATCCCATATCCACTGGGCAAAAACTGGTTGAATCAACGCCGTTTCCACGTCATTTCAACCCAAAAGATCTACAGTATGTGTTGACGTTGAATCAACATGGAAAAAATAATTGGATTTGCAAAAAGTCATCAATGTAAGGGCATTTAGTATTTTTTTTCACCCAACTTTTAACCTGAATCCAATAACCAGGTGAAATTTTTTATTTATTTTTTTTGACATTGAATTCACATTCGTTGACAACTCAACCAAATCAGAACTAGACGTATGCGAGTGTGTGTTCATGCACCTTGTGTGTGACCTACTTGTTTTGTGTACACACACACACACACACACACACACTACATGTTAATGTTTTTAAATGCATGTAAATTCTAAAGTGTTTTTCGTTATGTGTCAGACCCCAGTAAGCCTAGCTGTCGCCATTGGCGTCGGCTAATGGAGATCCTAAAAAATCAAATAAAATCATGATGCCTTTTTCCAAGTTTACAGTATTCTCTTGATGGGAACAAAGTAGGGACCGATACGCATTGGTCCCCCGGTTCAAATGTGGTCCGAAAATAGTTAAAAACATTAAGAATCACTATTTTATTTGCTGAAATGACTTTCTTTCTACCTTCCGAAAATACCTCTTATCTTTTGTGACGACTGCTTCCTCTCCTTCAGTGTCAAAACTAAACATGTAATTATGTTGACAGTCATTAGGAATGCCGAACAAACCCAGGCAATTACATTTACATTTTACATTTTAGTCATTTAGCAGACGCTCTTATCCAGAGCAATTAGGGTTAAGTACCTTGCTCAAGAGCACATCAACAGATTTTTCACCTAGTCGGCTCGGAGATTAGAACCAGCGACCTTTCGGTTACTGGCACAACGCTCTTAACCACTAAGCTACCTGCCGCCCCAATATTAGGAGCCTAGTCAAACTGTGCACTGTGCACAGCTTCATGCATTGACCAATAAGAGAGACCAATTCCTGATCTGGCACATCTGCATGTCACCTTCAGCATTCAAATGTTTGTAAAGTGGCTTGTGAAATTATTAGGCTTTATTAGTTGAGTGACAACCAATGTTGCTATGTTCTTTTTATCAAATGCGCTGTTGAACATTTTTGTTTTTTTCCCGGAATAAAAGTAGGCAAAGCTATCACCTGAGACAGAACTGTCATCTGGCTATAGGTGGGCTACATGCTGATCGACAGAACTGTCATCTGGCTATAGGTGGGCTACATGCTGATCGACAGAACTGTCATCTGGCCATAGGTGGGCTACATGCTGATCGACAGAACTGTCATCTGGCTATAGGTGGGCTACATGCTGATCGGGGCTTACGTTAGATTTTATTTAGATTGTTCAGGTTCACCATGAGCAATAGTTTGGGTAGTTTTGTCAGCTCAGACAGATCCAGCTCAGAGAGGCCCAGCTCATGAGCTCCATCATCATCAGATTTTAATTTAGAATGGAAAATGAATGTGTTTATGCAACTAATGTTAGTTACATTGAATCATTTGTTCCTCTAATCAAACCGAATCACACCGAATCGTTTCAAACTAAAAGGTATCGTTCCTGTATCGTATCGGAGCCCATGCATCTACACTGAACAAAAATATAAACACAACATGTAACAATTTCAACGATTTTATTGAGTTACAGTTCATATAAGGAAATCAGTCAATTGAAATACATTAATTAGGCCCTAATCTATTGATTTCACATGACTGGGAATACAGATATGCATATGTTGGTCACAGATTCCTGCAGCGCGACACATCTCCTTCGTATACATTTGATCGGCTGTTGATTGTGGCCTGTGGAATGTTGTCCCACTCCTCTTCAATGGCTGTGCGAAGTTGCTGGATATTGGTAGGAACTGAAACACGCTGTTGTACACGTCAATCCAGAGCATCCCAAACATGCTCAATGGGTGACATGTCTGGTGAGTATGCAGGCCATGGAAGAACTGGGACACCATACATGCTGTTTGCCATCTGCCTGGTACAGTTGAAACCAGGATTCATCCGTGAAGAGCACACTTCTCCAGCGTGCCAGTGGCCATCGAAGGTGAGCATTTGCCGACTGATGTCAGTTACGACGCCGAACTGCAGTCAGGTCAAGACCCTGGTGAGGACGATGAGCATGCAGATGAGCTTCCCTGAGACGGTTTCTGACAGTTTGTGCAGAAATCCTTCGGTTGTGCAAACCCACAGTTTCATCAGCTGTCTGGGTGGCTGGTCTCAGACGATCCCGCTGGTGAAGAAGCTGGATGTGGAGGTTCTGGGCTGGCGTGGTTACACGTGGTCTGCGGTTGTGAGGCCGGTTGGACGTACTGCCATATTTTATAAAACGAAGTTGGAGGCGGCTTATGGTAGAGAAATTAACATTACATTCTCTGGCAACAGCTCTGGTGGACATTCCTGCAGTCAGCATGCCAATTGCACGCTCCCTCAAAACTGTGGCATTGTATTGTGTGACAAAACTGCACATTTTAGAGTGGCCTTTTATTGTTCCCAGCACAAGGTGCACCTGTGTAATGATCATGCTGTTTAATCAGCTTCTTGATATGCCACACCTGTCATGTGGATGGATTATCTTGGCAAATGAGAAATGCTCACTAACAGGGATGTAAACAAATTTGTGCACAACATTTGAGAGAAATAAGCTTTTTGTGCGTATGGAACATTTCTGGGATCTTTTATTTTAGCTCATGAAACATGGGACCAACACTTTACATGTTGTGTTTATATTTTTGTTCAGTGTAGATACGTATCGAATCGTCTTGAAAGGGAAAGATGCACATCCCTAGAACAAAGCAATGCTGCTTCAACTTTGCAGAAATGCAGTACATTTGATCAGTATTTCCTGGTCCTTGTGACTCAAAGGGGTGCAGAGTTTTGTTTTTGCCTTATCGCAGACCCAATTGATTCAACTAAAGACTTGATGATGAGTTGATGAGATGATGAGTTGATGAGATGATGAGTTGATGAGTTGATATGATGATATGATGAGATGATGAGTTGATGATATGTTGAGTTGATGAGATGAGTTGATGAGTTGATGAGTTGATGAGATTATGAGATGATGAGTTGATGAGATGATGAGTTGACGAGTTGACGAGTTGACGAGTTGACGAGATGATGAGATGATGAGTTGACGAGTTGACGAGTTGATGAGATGATGAGTTGATGAGTTGATGAGTTGATGAATTGATGAGATGATGAGTTGATGAGTTGATGAGATGATGAGTTGATGAGTTGATGAGATGATGAGTTGATGAGTTGATGAGATGATGAGATGATGAGTTGATGAGTTGATGAGATGATGAGTTGATGAGATGATGAGTTGATGAGATGACGACTTGATGAGTTGATGAGTTGATGAGATTATGAGATGATGAGTTGATGAGTTGATGAGATGATGAGTTGATGAGATGATGAGTTGATGAGTTGATGAGATGACGACTTGATGAATTGATGAGTTGATGAGATGATGAGTTGATGAGATGATGAGTTGATGAATTGATGAGATGATGAGTTGATGAGTTGATGAGATGATGAGATGATGAGTTGATGAGATGACGAGTTGATGAGTTGATGAGATGACGAGTTGATGAGTTGATGAGATGATGAGTTGATGAGTTGATGAGTTGGTGAGATGATGAGTTGGTGAGATGATGAGATGATGAGTTGATGAGATGACAAGTTGATGAGATGATGAGTTGATGAGATGATGAGTTGATGAGATGATGAGATGTAAAGTATGTTACTGCTAGGGCTAAATGTTGCTCCTTGGTGCCAAAGACCAGGATTGGAAAACACTCGATTAGATCACTGAAAGACAACAATCCATTAAAAAACCTGTGTTGGCTGATATCGATCATCTACTGCTGTTATTCCAGCCTGGGGTCAGACAGACCTGATAATGAATATCTGAGAAGGAAAGCTTTTTGTCTTTTAGATTTGTTTTTGCCTGAACTGACAAAAAAACAATCAGGTAATTGTGTTCACACCCAGCCTCAATAACAGGAGACTGACTGTCACATTTCACCATTACTCAACATGTACAGCTATGGTGAGGAGAAAGGATAGAACAGGAGAGGAGAATATCAACCACGATGTATATAGTTAAAGCTGAGGATGTTCCCTTTCACCCCCCCTCTCCTCCTCTCCTCCTCTCCTCCCCTCCTCAGACCCCCCCCCTCCTCACATCCCCCCTCCTCTCCCTCCTCCCCCCTCCCTCCTCCTCTCCTCAGACCCCCCCCCCCCCCTCCTCACATCCCCCCTCCTCTCCCTCCTCCCCCCTCCCTCCTCCTCTCCTCCCCTCCTCAGACCCCCCCCCCCCTCCTCACACCCCCCCTCCTCCCCCTCCTCCCCCCTCCCTTCTCCTCTAGACTTCAGTTGTCAGCTTTTATTTTCTTTCCACAGCCTCAGTGTTTGTTTTGCATTCATTCAAGCCTGGCCTGAGGCAATTCTCAATGCACACACTCATTAAGAAACACACACACACACAAACACCCCCCCCCCTCGCCCTCCCCCCCACACACAGCAACCCGTTCCCCTCCATACACAGCATCCCCCCCACTCCTCCGTTTTACGTCCCTAGTATGGGTACAGGAGAGGACAATTATTACTGGGCTATGGAGAGAGCTGGTTGTGTGCGTGATAGAGAGAGAGAGAGAGAGAGAGAGAGAGAGAGAGAGAGAGAGAGAGAGAGAGAGAGAGAGAGAGAGAGAGAGAGAGAGAGAGAGAGAGAGAGAGAGAGAGAGAGAGAGAGAGAGAGAGAGAGAGAGACAGAGAGAGAGACAGAGAGAGAGAGAGAGCGAGAGACAGAGAGAGAGACAGAGAGAGAGAGAGACAGAGAGAGAGAGAGAGAGAGAGAGAGAGAGAGAGAGAACAAACACCATTGTAAATAAAACCCATATTTATGTTTATTTATTTTCCCTTTTGTACTGTAACTATTTGCACATTGTTACAACACTGTATATAGACATAATATGACATTTGAAATGTCTTTACTCTATTGGAACTTTTGTGAGTGTAATGTTTACTGTAAATCATTGTATTGTTTATTTCACTTGCTTTGGCAATGTAAATATATGTTTCCCATGCCAATAAAGCTCTTTGAATTGAATTGAGAGAGAGAGAGAGAGGGAGTCTCCTCGGACAGGAGAGAGGGGGAGGAGAGGAGAGGAGAGGGGGTGATGGAGGGAAGAGGGGGATGATTAGAGGAGGAGAGGGAGAGGAGAAAAGGATGAAAGGGAAGGATGATTCCCCTGGTCCGTGGTCTGCTGTAGCTGATAAGACGGATCAGCAGGGGTGTGTAGCCTTCTTAACAGAGACACACACACACACACACACACTTGGATAAGACAAGATATGCTAACACAATCAACCCCCTCCTCCCAACACACACTCCCCACTGGGCACAGACGTCTGTTCAACGTCTAGTTTTGATTTCCACTTGGTTGAGTTGTCAACTAATGTGAATTCAATGTGAAATCAACAAAAACATTCAGCATGTCATTGGATTTAGGTTAAAAAAAATACTAAATGCCCTTACATTGATTACTTTTTGCAAATCCATTTAGCACACACACACATGCACACACACGCAGACACACATGCTGGCAGGCATATTCAGGGTAATTTTCAACCTCTCCTTGTCCCAGTCTGTTATCCCTGCTTAAAATGACCACCATCATTCCTGTTCCCCAAAACTCTAAGGCTTCATGCCACAATGACTACCGCCCTGTAGCACTCACTTCTGTAATCATGAAGTGCTTTGAAAGGCTGATTATGGCTGACATCAACTCCATCATCCCAGACACTCTAGACCCACTCCAATTCGCATACCGCCCCCAACAGACCCATAGCTGACGCCATCTCAATTTCACTCCACACTGCCCTCACCCACCTAGATAAGAGGAACACCTGTGTGAGAATGCTGTTCATTGACTTCAGCTCAGCGTTCAACATCATAGTCCCTTCCAAGCTCATCACTAAGCTCAGGACCCTGGGACTGAACCCCTCCCTCTGCAACTGGATCCTGTACTTTGACGGGTGGTGATGGAAGGCAACATCACCTCCGCCACACTGACCCCCAACACGGGGGCCCCACAGGATTGTGTGCTTAGTCCCTTCCTGTACACCCTGAGAGCTTTATGTTCCTCAGTGTCTGTACATCTCAGGAGCCGAGCTCCCTATATCAGGCGATGTGAAAGGAAGGGACCCCCAAAAAATTGTTAAAGACTCCAGCCACCCAAGCCATAGACTGTTCTCTCTGCTTCCACACCGATGCATTAAGTCGGAGCTGTTAGGGGAACGGCACCTCCGTACCTTCAGGCTCTGATCAGTCCCTACACCCAAACGAGGGCACTACGTTCATCCACCTCTGGCCTGCTGGCCCCCCTACCTCTGCGGAAGCACAGTTCCCGCTCAGCCCAGTCAAAACTGTTTGCTGCTCTGGCACCCCAATGGTGGAACAAGCTCCCTCAAGACGCCAGGACAGTGGAGTCACTCATCCTTTGACTCTCTATGTCCCCTATCGGCCGGCTCGGTCCTCCCCTCCTGCTCCGTGGCTTGACGACTCATTGCGAGCTCACAGAACAGGGCTCCGGGCAGCCGAGCGGAAATGGAGGAAAACTAGACTCCCTGCGGACCTGGCATCTTTTCACTCCCTCCTCTCTACATTTTCTTCATCTGCGTCTGCTGCTAAAGCCACTTTCTACCACTCTAAATGCCAAGCATCTGCATTTAACCCTAGGAAGCTCTTTGCCACCTTCTCCTCCCTGCTGTGTCACGGAGGCGCTCCGCACTGCTAAAGCTAACTCTCTCTCCTCTGCTCTTGTCCTTCTAGACCTGTCTGCTGCCTTTGATACTGTGAACCATCAGATCCTCCTCTCCACCCTCTCCGAATTGGGCATCTCCGGCGCAGCTCACTCTTCAGACAATGTGGTTAGAAAAACAGCTGATAGGCATTATTGTATGTAATTATTGTAGGCAGCTAGCTGGCGTAATTACAGGTACTCTCAGGCGTGAAACAAATATCCACAGTTGCTAATAGTTACCAGCTAGCTAGCTAGTCCAGGTAATGGGTTAGCTAGCTTCATGCTTTTTCATCTAGTCGGCTCTGGGATTAGAACCAGTGACCTTTCGGTTACTGGCACAACGCTCTTAACCACTAAGCTACCTGCCGCCTGTAACAATATAGGGATGAGGTAGTTGGGTGGGCTAATTACAGATGGGCTGTGTACAGGTGCAGGGATCGGTAAGCTGCTCTGACAACTGATGCTTAAAGTTAGTGAGGGAGATAAGTGTCTCCAGCTTCAGAGATTTTTGCAGTTCGTTCCAGTCATTAGCAGCAGAGAACTGGAAGGAATGGCGGCCAAAGGAGGTGTTGGCTTTGGGGATGACCAGTGATATATACAGTGAGGGGAAAAAAGTATCCCCTGCTGATTTTGTACGTTTGCCCACTGACAAAGAAATGATCAGTCTATAATTTTAATGGTAGGTTTATTTGAACAGTGAGAGACAGAATAACAACAACAAAATCCAGAAAAACGCATGTAAAAAAGGTTATAAATTGATTTGCATTTTAATGAGGGAAATAAGTATTTGACCCCTCTGCAAAACATGAATTAGTACTTGGTGGCAAAACCCTTGTTGGCAATTACAGAGGTCAAACGTTTCTTGTAGTTGGCCACCAGGTTTGCACACATCTCAGGAGGGATTTTGTCCCACTCCTCTTTGCAGATCTTCTCCAAGTCATTAAGGTTTCAAGGCTGACGTTTGGCAACTCGAACCTTCAGCTCCCTCCACATATTTTCTGGGATTAAGGTCTGGAGACTGGCTAGGCCACTCCAGGACCTTAATGTGCTTCTTCTTGAGCCACTCCTTTGTTGCCTTGGCCGTGTGTTTTGGGTCATTGTCATACTGGAATACCCATCCACGACCCATGTTCAATGCCCTGGCTGAGGGAAGGAGGTTCTCACCCAAGATTTGACGGTACATGGCCCCGTCCATCGTCCCTTTGATGCGGTGAAGTTGTCCTGTCCCCTTAGCAGAAAAACACCCCCAAAGCATAATGATTCCACCTCCATGTTTGACGGTGGGGATGGTGTTCTTGGGGTCATAGGCAGCATTCCTCCTCCTCCAAACACGGCGAGTTGAGTTGATGCCAAATAGCTCCATTTTGGTCTCATCTGACCACAACACTTTCACCCAGTTCTCCTCTGAATCATTCAGATGTTCATTGGCAAACTTCAGACGGCCCTGTATATGTACTTTCTTGAGCAGGGGGAACTTGCGGGCGCTGCAGGATTTCAGTCCTTCACGGCGTAGTGTGTTACCAATTGTTTTCTTGGTGACCATGGTCCCAGCTGCCTTGAGATCATTGACAAGATCCTCCCGTGTAGTTCTGGGCTGATTCCTCACCGTTCTCATGATCATTGCAACTCCACGGGGTGAGATCTTGCATGGAGCCCCAGGCCGAGGGAGATTGACAGTTCTTTTGTGTTTCTTACATTTGCGAATAATCGCACCAACTGTTGTCACCTTCTCACCAAGCTGCTTGGCGATGGTCTTGTAGCCCATTCCAGTCTTGTGTAGGTCTACAATCTTGTCCCTGACATCCTTGGAGAGCTCTTTGGTCTTGGCCATGATGGAGAGTTTGGAATCTGATTGATTGATCGTTTTTGTGGACAGGTGTCTTTTATACAGGTAACAAACTGAGATTAGGAGCACTCCCTTTAAGAGTGTGCTCCTAATCTCAGCTCGTTACCTGTAAAAAAGACACCTGGGAGCCAGAAATCTTTCTGATTGAGAGGGGGTCAAATACTTATTTCCCTCATTAAAATGCAAATCAATTTATAACATTTTTGACATGTCTTTTTCTGGATTTTGTTGTTGTTGTTCTGTCTCTCACTGTTTAAATGAACCTACCATTAAAATTATAGATTGATAATTTCTTTGTCAGTACAAAATCAGCAGGGGATCAAATACTTTTTTTCCTCACTGTACCTGCTGGAGCGCATACTAAGGGTGGGTGTTTGATATGGTGACCAATGAGCTAAGATAAGGCAGGGATTTGCCTAGCAGTGATTTATAGATGACCTGGAGCCAGTGGGTTTGGCGACAAATATGTAGTGAGGGCCAGCCAACGAGAGCGTACAGGTCACAATGGTGGGTAGTATATGGGGCTTTGGTGACAAAACGGATGGCACTGTGATAGACTACATCCAATTTGCTGAGTAGAGTGTTGGAGGCTATTTTGTAAATGACATAGCCAAAGTCAAGGATCGGTAGGATAGTCAGTTTTACGAGGGCATGTTTGGCAGCATGAGTGAAGGAGGCTTGTTGCGAAATAGGAAGCCGATTATAGATTTAACTTTGGATTTGAGATGCTTAATGTGAGTCTGGAAGGAGAGTTTACGGTCTAACCAGACACCTAGGTATTTGTAGTTGTCCACATATTCTAAGTCAGAGCCGCCGAGAGTAGTGATTCTAGTCGGGCAGGCGGCTGCAAGCAGCGTTCGATTGAAGAGCATGCATTTAGTTTTACTAGCGTTTAAGAGCAGCTGGAGGCTACGGAAGGAGTGTTGTATGGCATTGAAGCTCGTTTGGAGGTTTGTTAACACAGTGTCCAATGAAGAGCCAGATGTATACAAAATGGTGTTGTCTGCGTAGAGGTGGATCTGAAAGTCACCAGCAGCAAGAGCGACATCATTGATATACACAGAGAATAGAGTCAGGCCCTAGAATTGAACCCTGTGGCACCCCCATAGACTGCCATAGGTCCAGACAACAGGCCCTCCGATTTGACACATTGAACTCTATCTGAGAAGTAGTTGGTGAACCAGGCGAGGCAGTCATTTGAGAAACCAAGGCTATTTAGTCCGCCAATTAGAATGCAGTGATTGACAGAGTCGAAAGCCTTGGCCAGGTCGATGAAGACGGCTGCACAGTACTGTCTTTTATCGATCGCGGTTATAATATCGTTTAGGACCTTTAGCGTGGCTGAGGTGCACCCATGACCAGCTCGGAAACCAGATTGCATAGCGGAGAAGGTACGGTGGGATTCTAAATGGACGGTGATCTGTTTGTTAACCTGGCTTTCAAATACTTTCGAAAGGCAGGGCAGGATGGATTTAGGTCTGTAACAGTTCGGATCTAGAGTGTCACCCCCTTTGAAGAGGGGGATGACCGCGGCAGCTTTCCAATCTCTGGGGATCTCAGATGATATGAAAGAGAGGTTGAACAGGCTAGCAATAGGGGTTGCTAATTTTAGAAAGAAAGGGTCCAGATTGTCTAGCCCAGCTGATTTGTAGGGGTCCAGATTTTGCAGCTCTTTCAGGACATCAGCTATCTGAATTTGGGTGAAGGAGAAGCGGGGGGTTGCTTTCCTAACTGATTGTGTATATTGGTTCCTGACTTCCCTGACAAGTTGCATATCGCGGGGGCTGTTCGATGCTAATGCAGTACGCCACAGGATGTTTTTGTGCTGGTCAAGGGCAGTCAAGTCTGGGGTGAACCAGGGGCTATATCTGTTCTTAGTTCTGAATTTATTATTTAAGATGGAGAGAAAAACACTTTTAAAGAACATCCAGGCATCCTCTACTGATGGAATGAGGTCAATATCCATCCAGGATACCCAGGCCAGGTCAATTAGAAAGGCCTGCTCGCTGAAGTGTTTTAGGGAGCGTTTGACAGTGATGAGCTCTGTCGCAGCCGGCCGCGACCGGGAGACTCATGGGCGGCGCACAATTGGCCCAGCGTCGTCCAGGGTAGGGGAGGGAATGGCCGGCAGGGATGTAGCTCAGTTGATAGAGCATGGCGTTTGCAACGCCAGGGTTGTGGGTTCGATTCCCACGGGGGGCCAGTATAAAAAAATAATAAAAAATATGTATTCACTAACTGTAAGTCGCTCTGGATAAGAGCGTCTGCTAAATGACTAAAATGTAAATGTAAATGAGGGGTGGTCATTTGACCGCGGACCTATTACGGACGCAGGCAATGAGGCAGTGATCGCTGAGATCCTGGCTGAAGACAGCGGAAGTGTATTTACAGGGTAAATTAGTTAGGATGATATCTATGAGGGTGCCCATGTTTACGGATTTAGGGTTGTACCTGGTAGGTTCCTTGATAATTTGTGTGAGATTGAGGGCATCTAGTTTAGATTGTAGGACGGCCGGGGTGTTAAGCATATCCCAGTTTAGGTCACCAAGCAGTACGAACTCTGAGGATAGATGGCGGGCAATCAATTCACATATGGTGTCCAGGGCACAGCTGGGGGCTGAGGGGGGTCTGTAGCGAGCGGCAACAGTGATAGACTTATTTCTGGAGAGGTGGATTTTTAGAAGTAGGAGTGTTTGGGCACAGACCTGGATAGTATGATAGAGCTCTGCAGGCTCTCTCTACAGTAGATTGCAACTCCGCCCCCTTTGGCAGTTCTATCTAGACGGAACATTTTGTAGTTGGGGATGGACATTTCAGAGTTTTTGGTGGTCTTCCTAAGCCAGGATTCAGACGCTGCTAGAACATCAGGGTTGGCGGAGTGTGCTAACGCAGTGAGTAACTCAAACTTAGGGAGGAGGCTTCTTATGTTAACATGCAAAAAACCAAGGCTTTTACGGTTACAGAAGTCAACAAATGATAGCGCCTGGGGAGTAGGAGTGATACTGGGGGCTACAGGACCTGGGTTAACCTCTACATCACCAGAGGAACAGTCTGGTGATATAGTCTCCTGAGTGGCGCAGTGGTCTAAGGCACTGCATCGCAGTGCTAACTGTGCCACTAGAGATCCTGGTTCGAATCTAGGCTCTGTCGCAGCCGGCCGCGACCGGGAGACTCATGGGCGGCGCACAATTGGCCCAGCGTCGTCCAGGGTAGGGGAGGGAATGGCCGGCAGGGATGTAGCTCAGTTGATAGAGCATGGCGTTTGCAACGCCAGGGTTGTGGGTTCGATTCCCACGGGGGGCCAGTATAAAAAAATATGTATTCACTAACTGTAAGTCGCTCTGGATAAGAGCGTCTGCTAAATGACTAAAATGTAAATGTAAATGAACAGAGGAGGAGTATAATAAGGATACGGCTAAAGGCTTTAAGAACTGGTCTTCTAGTGCGTTGGGTACAGAGAAAAAAAGGGGCAGATTTCCGGGCGTTGTAGAATAGATTCAGGGCATTATGTACATGTATGGAAGGATATGAGTACAGTGGAGGTAAACCTAAGCGTTGGGTAACGATGAAAGAGATAGCATCACTGGAGGCACCAATTGAGCTGGTCTCCGCGTGTATGGGGGGGTGGGACAAAGGAGCTCTACAGTTAAATTGTATAATAAGAACTAACCAGAACAGCAATAGGCAAGGCATATTGACATGGTAGAGAGGCATAAAGGAATCACAGGTGAGCTAAGACAACAACTGGTAATGGCTTCATAATTACCCGCTGACTGGATATAAATGGTATTTATCTAGCTAGCCAGCTAGTTGAACATGCCAAAAAACTTGAAATCTATAATCCAATAGCTAGCTACGTATATAGCTATCATTTCAGACTTAGCATGTGTCCCTATAACGTAACATTGGGTTTGATTAGCTTGCTAACTGATGAGCATTCGCACCACAGTGACTCTTTTCGGTAGCTAGCTAGTTAAACATGACAAACTGGCAAACATGAAAATGATAATCATCATCTCATGCATGATTTAGCACAGTGGTTCCCAACCTTTTTCGGTACACCAAGTACATTTTGCTCTGCCCGGAGTACCCCTGAAGTACCCCCTCATGTGCATTTTACCAGTAGGCCTATGGTCTCATGAGTCTTCTCAAGTACCCCTGGTTGGGAAACACTGGCTTAGCACATCAGCAAATCAACATTAACAGTAGAATGCAACTGTCTTAACGTTGCTTCGTCCTGCAACGAGCCATCTGTAAACAATGGCGGTACCTGTATGAAACTGGCTAGCAAGCTATATACAGTACCACACTCTTGGCATTCTCTCAACCAGTTTCACCTGGAATGCTTCTCCAAACGTCTTGAAGGAGTTCCCACATACGCTGAGCACTTGTTGGCTGTTTTTCCTTCACTCTGCCATCCGACTTATCCCAAACCATCTCCATTGGGTTGAGGTCCGGGTGATTGTGGAGGCCAGGTCATCTGATGCAGCACTCCATCACTCTCCTTCTTGGTAAAATAGCCCTTACACAGCCTGGAGGTGTGTTGGGTCATTGTCCTGTTGAAAAACAAATGATAGTCCCACTAAGCGCAAACCAGATGGGATGGCGTACCGCTGCAGAATGCTGTGGTAGCCATGCTGGTTAAGTGTGCCTTGAATTCTAAATAAATCACAGACAGTGTCACCAGCAAAGCACCCCCACACCATCACACCTCCTTCTCGATGCTTCATGGTGGGAACCACACATGCGGAGATCATCCGTTCACCCACACCGTGTCTCACAAAGACACGGCAGTTGGAACAAAAAATCTAACATTTGGACCAAAGGACAGATTTCCACCGGTCTAATGTCCATTGCTCGTGTTTCTTGGCCCAAGCAGGTCTCTTCTTATTATTGGTGTCCTTTAGTAGTGGTTTCATTGCAGCAATTCGACCATGAAGGCCTGATTCACACAGTCTCCACTGAACAGTTGATGATGAGCTGTGTCTGTTACTTGAACTCTGTGAAGCATTTATTTGGGCTGCAATTTCTGAGGCTGGTAACTCTAATGAACTTATCCTCTGCAGCAGAGGTAACTCTGGGTCTTCCTTTCCTATGGTGGTCCTCATGAGAGCCAGTTTTATCATAGCGCTTGATGGTTTTTGCGACTGCACTTGAAGAAACTGTCAAAGTTCTTGAAATGTTCTGTATTGACTGACCTTCATGTCTTAAAGTAATGATGGACTGTCGTTTCTCTTTGCTTATTTGAGCTGTTCTTGCCCTAATATGGACTTGGTCTTTAACCAAATAGGGCTATCTTCTGTATACCCCCCCTACCTTGTCACAACACAACTGATTGGCTCAAACGCATTAAGAAGGAAAGAAATTCCACAAATTAACTTTTGACAAGGCACACCTGTTAATTGAAATGCATTCCAGGTGACTACCTTGTGAAGCTGGTTGAGAGAATGCCAAGAGTGTGCAAAGCTGTCATCAAGGCAAAGGGTGGCTACTTTGAAGAATCTCAAATATAAAATATATTTTGATTTGTTGAACACTTTTTTGGTTACTACATGCTTCCATATGTGTTATTTCATAGCTCTGATGTCTTCACTATTATTCTACAATGTAGAAAATAGTAAAAATAAAGAAAAACCCAAACTTTTGACTGGTACTGTAGCTAACAATAGCTAGAATTGTGTCGAAGCACAGATCTGGGGAAGGGTACCAAAACATTTCTGCAGCATTGAAGGTCCCCAAGAACACAGTGGCCTCCATCATTCTTAAATGGAAGAAGTTTGGAACCACCAAGACTCTTCCTAGAGCTGGCCGCCCGGCCAAACTGAGCAATCAGGGGAGAAGGGCCTTGGTCAGGGAGGTGACCAAGAACCCAATGGTCACTCTGACAGAGTTCCAGAGTTCCTCTGTGGAGATGGGAGAACCTTCCAGAAGGACAACCATCTCTGCATCTCTGCAGCACTCCACCAATTAGGCCTTTATGGTAGAGTGGCCAGACGGAAGCCACTCCTCAGTAAAAGGCACATGACAGCCCGCTTGGAGTTTGCCAAAAGGCACCTAAAATACTCTCAGACCATGAGAAACAAGATTCTCTGGTCTGATGAAACCAAGATTGAACTCTTTGACCTGAATGCCAAGTGTCACATCTGGAGGAAACCTGGCACCATCCCTACGGTGAAGCATGGCAGCATCATGCTGTGGGGATGTTTTTCAGCGGCAGGGACTGGGAGACTAGTCAGGATCGAGGGAAAGATGAACGGAGCAAAGTACAGAGAGATCCTTGATGAAAACCTGCTCCAGAGTGCTCAGGACCTCAGACTGGGGCGAAGGTTCACCTTCCAACAGGACAACGATCCTAAGCACACAGCCAAGACAACACATGAGTGGCTTCGGGACGAGTCTCTGAATGTCCTTGAGTGGCCCAGCCAGAGCCCGGACTTGATCCCGATCGAACATCTCTGGAGAGACCTGAAAATAGCTGTGCAGCGACGCTTCCCATCCAACCTGACAGAGTTTGAGATGATCTGCAGAGAAGAATGGGAGAAACTCCCCCAAATACAGGTGTGCCAAGCTTGTAGCGTCATACCCAAGAACACACAAAGCTGTAATCGCTGCCAAAGGTGCTTCAACAAAGTACTGAGTAAAGGGTCTGAATATTTATGTAAATGGCTATTTAATTTTTTTTTATAAATTAGCACAAATTTATAAAAAACAGTTTTTGCTTTGTCATTATGGGGTATTGTGTGTAGATGAATTAGGGGAAAAAACTAGTTAATCCATTTTAGAATAAGGCTGTAACGTAACAAAATGTGGAAAAAGTCAAGGGGTCTGAATACTTTCCGAATTCATTGTATACACTGAGATCTACAGGATGGATTGGTGTGTAGCATGGAACCATTCAGTGTATAACAAAATAAATAGTCAGCATCCCAAATAGCACCCTATTCCCTATATAGTACACTACTTTCGAACAGGCCTATCGTGTGGGCTTTGGTTAAAATATTAAATGGCGCTGGAGGTGATGGCTGCCGTTTTACGGGCTCCTAACCAATTGTGTTATTGCGTGTGTTTTTTCGCGATGTTTGTAACTTATTTTGTACATAATGTTTCTGCCACCGTCTCTTATGATTACTCACCTCGTACTGGACAAAGATGTTTTATTTAACAAGTCGGACGCAAAGGATTTACTTCAGACACCCGACAAGGCCCAAATCCGTAGGGGTCGGGGTGCCTTGTAAGGATCCGACGGCGAGTGGGTAGTCTGCCTCTACCATCAGTCCTATCAGCCAACGTAGTCATTTTTCCAACAATTATTTACAGACAGATTATTTCACTTATAATTCACTGTATCACAATTCCAGTGGGTCAGAGGTTTACGTACACTAAGTTGACTGTGCCTTTAAACAGCTTGGAAAAATCCAGAAAATTATGTCATGGCTTTAGAAGCTTCTGATAGGCTAATTGACATCATTTGAGTCAATTGGAGGTGTACCTGTGGATGTATTTCAAGGCCTACCTTCAAACTCAGTGCCTCTTTGCTTGACATCATGGGAAAATCAAAAGAAATCAGCCAAGACCTCAGATGTTTTTTTGTAGACGTCCATAACTCTGAGAAAATCCCTCGGCGCCGGAGAAGATGGCTGTCGTTTTACAGCCCTCTAACCAATTGTACTATTATGTGTGTTTTTCCGCGTTATTTGTAATTTATTTTGTACATAATGTTTCTGCCATCGTCTCTTATAACCAAAAAGAGCTTCTGGATATCAGGACAGCGATTACTCACCTCGTATTGGACGAGGATTTTTTCTTCAACGAGGCGGCCGCGAAGAATATCCTACAGACACCGACAAGGCCCAAATCCCTGTCATTCGCATGAGGACGAGACGGAGATATCGTGGACGTAGGTCGGGGTGCCTTGTAAGGATCCGACGGCGAGCGAGTAAACTGCCTCTTCCATCAATCCTATTAGCCAACGTACAATCATTGGATAACAAAATAGACGAGCTACGATCACGGATATCCACCGGGACATTAAAAACTGTAATATCTTATGTTTCACCGAGTCGTGGCTGAACGACGACATGGATAACATACAGCTGGCGGGGTTTACGCAGCATCGGCAAGATAGAACAGCGGCCTCCGTTAAGACAAGGGATGGCGGTCTGTGTTTATTTGTAAACAACAGCTGGTGCACAAAATCTAATATTAAGGAAGTTTTGCTCGCCTGAGGTAGAGTATCAAATGATAAGCTGTAGACCACACTATTTTCATCTATATTTTTTGTAGCTGTCTATTTACCACCACAAACCGATGGTGGCACTAAGACCGCACTCAATGAGCTGTATAAGGCCATAAGCAAACAGGAAAACGCTCATCCAGAGGTGGCGCTCCTAGTGGCCGGGGACTTTAATGCAGGGAAACTTACATCAGTTTGACCTAATTTCTACCAGCATGTCACATGTGCAACCAGAGGGAAAAAAACTCTAGACCACCTTTACTCCAAACACAGAGACGCATACAAAGCTCTCCCTCGCCCTCCATTTGGCAAATCTGACCATAATTCTATCCTCCTGATTCCTGCTTACAAGCAAAAACTAAAGCAGGAAGCACCAGTGAGTCGGTCAATAAAGAAGTGGTCAGATAACGCACATGCATTTGATTTGAATAGGGTGCCATTTGGAACACAGAATAGTCAAACTACTGGAGGGATCCCTCTGCTTGTTGCTACTGAGCTGAGACCCTACTGAGCTGAGACCCTACTGAGCTGAGACCCTACTGAGCTGAGACCCGCTGTGGCTGAGACCCGCTGTGGCTGAGACCCTACTGAGCTGAGACCCTACTGAGCTGAGACCCGCTGTGGCTGAGACCCTACTGAGCTGAGACCCTACTGAGCTGAGACCCTACTGAGCTGAGACCCGCTGTGGCTGAGACCCGCTGTGGCTAAAACCCTACTGAGCTGAGACCCTACTGAGCTGAGCTGAGACCCACTGTGGCTGAGACCCGCTGTGGCTGAGACCCACTGTGGCTGAGACCCTACTGAGCTGAGACCCTACTGAGCTGAGACCCTACTGAGCTGAGACCCGCTGTGGCTGAGACCCGCTGTGGCTGAGACCCTACTGAGCTGAGACCCGCTGTGGCTGAGACCCGCTGTGGCTGAGACCCTACTGAGCTGAGACCCGCTGTGGCTGAGACCCTACTGAGCTGAGACCCTACTGAGCTGAGACCCACTGTGGCTGAGACCCTACTGAGCTGAGACCCACTGTGGCTGAGACCCGCTGTGGCTGAGACCCTACTGAGCTGAGACCCTACTGAGCTGAGACCCGCTGTGGCTAAAACCCTACTGAGCTGAGACCCTACTGAGCTGAGACCCGCTGTGGCTGAGACCCGCTGTGGCTGAGACCCTACTGAGCTGAGACCCGCTGTGGCTGAGACCCGCTGTGGCTGAGACCCTACTGAGCTGAGACCCTACTGAGCTGAGACCCACTGTGGCTGAGACCCTACTGAGCTGAGACCCACTGTGGCTGAGACCCGCTGTGGCTGAGACCCTACTGAGCTGAGACCCTACTGAGCTGAGACCCTACTGAGCTGAGACCCGCTGTGGCTAAAACCCTACTGAGCTGAGACCCTACTGAGCTGAGACCCGCTGTGGCTGAGACCCGCTGTGGCTGAGACCCTACTGAGCTGAGACCCTACTGAGCTGAGACCCTACTGAGCTGAGACCCACTGTGGCTGAGACCCTACTGAGCTGAGACCCTACTGAGCTGAGACCCTACTGAGCTGAGACCCGCTGTGGCTGAGACCCACTGTGGCTAAAACCCTACTGAGATGAGACCCGCTGTGGCTGAGACCCTACTGAGATGAGACCCGCTGTGGCTGAGACCCGCTGTGGCTGAGACCCGCTGTGGCTGAGACCCTACTGAGTTGAGACCCTACTGAGCTGAGACCCTACTGAGCTGAGACCCTACTGAGATGAGACCCGCTGTGGCTGAGACCCTACTGAGATGAGACCCGCTGTGGCTGAGACCCGCTGTGGCTGAGATCCGCTGTGGCTGAGACCCTACTGAGCTGAGACCCTACTGAGCTGAGACCCTACTGAGCTGAGACCCTACTGTGCTGAGACCCGCTGTGGCTGAGACCCTACTGAGCTGAGACCAACTGTGGCTGAGATCCGCTGTGGCTAAAACCCTACTGAGCTGAGACCCGCTGTGGCTGAGACCCTACTGAGCTGAGACCCTACTGAGCTGAGACCCTACTGAGCTGAGACCCGCTGTGGCTGAGACCCGCTGTGGCTGAGACCCTACTGAGCTGAGACCCGCTGTGGCTGAGACCCGCTGTGGCTAAAACCCTACTGAGCTGAGACCCTACTGAGCTGAGACCCTACTGAGCTGAGACCCTACTGAGCTGAGACCCTACTGAGCTGAGACCCGCTGTGGCTGAGACCCGCTGTGGCTGAGACCCTACTGAGCTGAGACCCGCTGTGGCTGAGACCCGCTGTGGCTAAAACCCTACTGAGCTGAGACCCTACTGAGCTGAGACCCTACTGAGATGAGACCCGCTGTGGCTGAGACCCTACTGAGCTGAGACCCGCTGTGGCTGAGACCCTACTGAGCTGAGACCCTACTGAGCTGAGACCCTACTGTGCTGAGACCCGCTGTGGCTGAGACCCGCTGTGGCTGAGACCCTACTGAGCTGAGACCCGCTGTGGCTGAGACCCGCTGTGGCTAAAACCCTACTGAGCTGAGACCCGCTGTGGCTGAGACCCTACTGAGATGAGACCCTACTGAGATGAGACCCGCTGTGGCTGAGACCCTACTGAGATGAGACCCGCTGTGGCTGAGACCCGCTGTGGCTGAGACCCGCTGTGGCTGAGACCCGCTGTGGCTGAGACCCTACTGAGCTGAGACCCTACTGAGCTGAGACCCTACTGAGCTGAGACCCACTGTGGCTGAGACCCTACTGAGCTGAGACCCGCTGTGGCTGAGACCCGCTGTGGCTGAGCAGAGCAATTGCTTCGTGAAACACCCCCAGCAACTAATAAGCAACTCATCTGCAACTTGGTTGCATCCAGTTGAAACGTTTCAACATTGTGCAACTAGCTGTGCAAACAACAGCCAATCAAAACAAACAATTTTATCACATGATCCATTTCGACCCAGTTGTCATGTCAACACTGCTGTCAGTGCTGCGCGGCACAACCCGCGTTCAGGGTTGACAAAACAGAGACTAGCACAACTGGAGATGTATACAAATTATTGTAGATGGTTTAGCAGTCAATAAATGTAATCTCGAAGTGAACCCAAACCTCCCCCTAACCAGTTTCAACTGAAATTGTCCACCATGAACTGTGCTAGCTAGCTTAGTTTGTTGCTAGCTTGGTTAGCTCATTGTGCTGGTGTTTGCAATGTCATTTTGTACAGGCTGCATTTCTTCTATATCCTTGCTGTTGCAATAACCAAAAAGTTGGATAAACAAATAATTTGTGAAACCATGACGTAATGCAGCAGATGACATGGGGTGAGTTTTGAATTGACAAACAAGCAGCTTCAATTTGATTGGCTGTTGCATTGAATTTTAATCGCGTTTGAGTTGCTTCATGTAACAGCAAAGTTGCTTGAGATGATTGTCACTTGCATCCTGCAACTGCAACAAAAATTGCTTGAAAGTTGCTTCGGGTAACCCCCAGCCTAAGGGTTAATCACGCGACACACTAACAGACACCGACAGAGAGAGTAGAGGATATGTGTAATACAGTAGTCAAGATAAGATATTATAGTTCACCATGAGAAATCATAGACACCTTTAGTTGTGAGCTGGCTGTAGGGATCTCACATCGTTCAAGTTAGTAAGACGCTTCTGATGAAGTAGCTACGCATAACTGAGACATTTTCAACGAAGTCCTTCATTTATCCGACATTCTCTATGAGGTCATTGTTTACCATGATGTCATATTGTTTACCTGTATGATGTTATTATTGTTTACCTTGTATGATGGAATCACCATTTACCTGTATGATGACATTGTTTACCTGTATAATGTCATTATTGTCGATGTGCACGATGTCGTATTGTTTACCTGTATATGGAGACATTCTCTATGATGTCATAATGATGTCATTATCGTTTACCTGTATATGGAGACATTCTCTATGATGTCATCATGATGTCATTATCGTTTACCTGTATATGGAGACGTTCTCTATAATGTCATCATGATGTCATTATTGTTTACCTGTATATGGAGACGTTCTCTATGAGGTCCAGTGTCTCTGTGTCTGTAATGATGATTCCTTTAGGAGAGATGGTCAGGGTCACCTTGCGGAACTTCTTAGCACAGGCCCGGGCCTGGGGATAGGGTGATGCAAACACACACAAGAGGGAATTATAATCTGACTGTGTCCACAATCACATCCTATTCCATATAGTTCACTAAACATTTGGGCATCGAAAGTAGTGCACTATATAAGGAGTAGCTACCATTTTGATTGAATAAGGCTGCACTTCTGTGTGTGAGTACTCCTCCATTCTGAAGTGTGTTTGATGGAGGAGAGAAAAGAGGCCAACATGGAAGGAGAGGAAGAGAGGAGAGGAGGATGGGGGTAGGACTTGTCAAGGACGATGTGAATGGTGCCATCTCTTGTCTTCCTCTTCTGGTGTGCCTCCATCCCCTGGAGACACTAACAGTAACATGGAGCTAACAGGCCTCCATCCCCCTGGAGACACTAACAGTAACATGGAGCTAACAGGCCTCCTCCATCCCCTGGAGACACTAACAGTAACATGGAGCTAACAGGCCTCCATCCCCCTGGAGACACTAACAGTAACATGGAGCTAACAGGCCTCCTCCATCCCCCTGGAGACACTAACAGTAACATGGAGCTAACAGGCCTCCATCCCCCTGGAGACACTAACAGTAACATGGAGCTAACAGACCTCCATCCCCTGGAGACACTAACAGTAACATGGAGCTAACAGGCCTCCTCCATCCCCTGGAGACACTAACAGTAACATGGAGCTAACAGGCCTCCATCCCCTGGAGACACTAACAGTAACATGGAGCTAACAGGCCTCCTCCATCCCCTGGAGACACTAACAGTAACATGGAGCTAACAGGCCTCCTCCATCCCCCTGGAGACACTAACAGTAACATGGAGCCAACAGGCCTCCATCCCCTGGAGACACTAACAGTAACATGGAGCTAACAGGCCTCCTCCATCCCCTGGAGACACTAACAGTAACATGGAGCCAACAGGCCTCCATCCCCTGGAGACACTAACAGTAACATGGAGCCAACAGGCCTCCATCCCCTGGAGACACTAACAGTAACATGGAGCTAACAGGCCTCCATCCCCTGGAGACACTAACAGTAACATGGAGCCAACAGGCCTCCATCCCCTGGAGACACTAACAGTAACATGGAGCCAACAGGCCTCCATCCCCTGGAGACACTAACAGTAACATGGAGCTAACAGGCCTCCATCCCCTGGAGACACTAACAGTAACATGGAGCCAACAGGCCTCCATCCCCTGGAGACACTAACAGTAACATGGAGCCAACAGGCCTCCATCCCCTGGAGACACTAACAGTAACATGGAGCTAACAGGCCTCCTCCATCCCCTGGAGACACTAACAGTAACATGGAGCCAACAGGCCTCCATCCCCTGGAGACACTAACAGTAACATGGAGCTAACAGGCCTCCTCCATCCCCCTGGAGACACTAACAGTAACATGGAGCTAACAGGCCTCCTCCATCCCCTGGAGACACTAACAGTAACATGGAGCTAACAGGCCTCCTCCATCCCCTGGAGACACTAACAGTAGCATGGAGCTAACAGGCCTCCTCCATCCCCTGGAGACACTAACAGTAACATGGAGCTAACAGGCCTCCATCCCCCTGGAGACACTAACAGTAACATGGAGCTAACAGGCCTCCATCCCCTGGAGACACTAACAGTAACATGGAGCTAACAGGCCTCCTCCATCCCCTGGAGACACTAACAGTAACATGGAGCTAACAGGCCTCCTCCATCCCCCTGGAGACACTAACAGTAACATGGAGCTAACAGGCCTCCATCCCCCTGGAGACACTAACAGTAACATGGAGCTAACAGACCTCCATCCCCTGGAGACACTAACAGTAACATGGAGCTAACAGGCCTCCTCCATCCCCTGGAGACACTAACAGTAACATGGAGCTAACAGGCCTCCATCCCCTGGAGACACTAACAGTAACATGGAGCTAACAGGCCTCCTCCATCCCCTGGAGACACTAACAGTAACATGGAGCTAACAGGCCTCCTCCATCCCCCTGGAGACACTAACAGTAACATGGAGCCAACAGGCCTCCATCCCCTGGAGACACTAACAGTAACATGGAGCTAACAGGCCTCCTCCATCCCCTGGAGACACTAACAGTAACATGGAGCCAACAGGCCTCCATCCCCTGGAGACACTAACAGTAACATGGAGCCAACAGGCCTCCATCCCCTGGAGACACTAACAGTAACATGGAGCTAACAGGCCTCCATCCCCTGGAGACACTAACAGTAACATGGAGCCAACAGGCCTCCATCCCCTGGAGACACTAACAGTAACATGGAGCCAACAGGCCTCCATCCCCTGGAGACACTAACAGTAACATGGAGCTAACAGGCCTCCATCCCCTGGAGACACTAACAGTAACATGGAGCCAACAGGCCTCCATCCCCTGGAGACACTAACAGTAACATGGAGCCAACAGGCCTCCATCCCCTGGAGACACTAACAGTAACATGGAGCTAACAGGCCTCCTCCATCCCCTGGAGACACTAACAGTAACATGGAGCCAACAGGCCTCCATCCCCTGGAGACACTAACAGTAACATGGAGCTAACAGGCCTCCTCCATCCCCCTGGAGACACTAACAGTAACATGGAGCTAACAGGCCTCCTCCATCCCCTGGAGACACTAACAGTAACATGGAGCTAACAGGCCTCCTCCATCCCCTGGAGACACTAACAGTAGCATGGAGCTAACAGGCCTCCTCCATCCCCTGGAGACACTAACAGTAACATGGAGCTAACAGGCCTCCATCCCCCTGGAGACACTAACAGTAACATGGAGCTAACAGGCCTCCATCCCCTGGAGACACTAACAGTAACATGGAGCTAACAGGCCTCCTCCATCCCCTGGAGACACTAACAGTAACATGGAGCTAACAGGCCTCCTCCATCCCCCTGGAGACACTAACAGTAACATGGAGCTAACAGGCCTCCTCCATCCCCCTGGAGACACTAACAGTAACATGGAGCTAACAGGCCTCCATCCCCTGGAGACACTAACAGTAACATGGAGCTAACAGGCCTCCATCCCCTGGAGACACTAACAGTAACATGGAGCTAACAGGCCTCCATCCCCCTGGAGACACTAACAGTAACATGGAGCTAACAGGCCTCCATCCCCTGGAGACACTAACAGTAACATGGAGCTAACAGGCCTCCTCCATCCCCCTGGAGACACTAACAGTAACATGGAGCTAACAGGCCTCCATCCCCTGGAGACACTAACAGTAACATGGAGCTAACAGGCCTCCTCCATCCCCCTGGAGACACTAACAGTAACATGGAGCCAACAGGCCTCCATCCCCTGGAGACACTAACAGTAACATGGAGCTAACAGGCCTCCATCCCCTGGAGACACTAACAGTAACATGGAGCTAACAGGCCTCCATCCCCCTGGAGACACTAACAGTAACATGGAGCTAACAGGCCTCCTCCATCCCCTGGAGACACTAACAGTAACATGGAGCTAACAGGCCTCCTCCATCCCCCTGGAGACACTAACAGTAACATGGAGCTAACAGGCCTCCATCCCCTGGAGACACTAACAGTAACATGGAGCTAACAGACCTCCTCCATCCCCCTGGAGACACTAACAGTAACATGGAGCTAACAGGCCTCCTCCATCCCCCTGGAGACACTAACAGTAACATGGAGCTAACAGACCTCCATCCCCCTGGAGACACTAACAGTAACATGGAGCTAACAGGCCTCCTCCATCCCACTGGAGCTAACAGTAACATGGAGCTAACAGGCCTCCTCCATCCCCTGGAGACACTAACAGTAACATGGAGCTAACAGGCCTCCTCCATCCCCTGGAGACACTAACAGTAACATGGAGCTAACAGGCCTCCATCCCCTGGAGACACTAACAGTAACATGGAGCTAACAGGCCTCCTCCATCCCACTGGAGCTAACAGTATTTCTAACAAAGCACATGTAAAATCAGAGATGGAGACGATCGTGTTATAATGAGAAGTGAGGATGTTGTTCTAAACTGTGGGGGTTTCTTTACTATCATTATTAGAGTATTACGCCAAGAGGCAAAAACCAATCTTCCCTTTTGTATTATTGGCTCCATTGTTGTCTACCAGGTTCAGTCCCTGGGTTTAGAGGTAACTGGGCTGATGGAAACTGACTGACAAACAATTCCCATAATAATCCTGTTCAGGATGCTTGGTTTCCAAGGGAACTGGGAGACAATTGACTTTGGTGTTATTTCTCCTTCTACAGTAAATCAATTTAATCTTAATCCAGTCGGCTGGTCTGGCTGGGGGTCTAATTGAGTTGTGTGTTTATTTTGTATTCATGAGTGGTGAGTAATGAATGGGAGAGAGAGAGAGAGAGAGAGAGAGAGAGAGAGAGAGAGAGAGAGAGAGAGAGAGAGAGAGAGAGAGAGAGAGAGAGAGAGAGAGAGAGAGAGAGAGAGAGAGAGAGAGAGAGAGAGAGAGAGAGAGAGAGAGAGAGAGAGAGAGAGAGAGAGAGAGAGAGAGAGAGAGAGAGAGAGAGAGAGAGTTATTCATTTCAAAAAAGCTTTTGACTCAATTTGGCATGAGGGTCTGCTATACAAGTTGATGTAAAGTGGGGTTGGGGGAAAAACATACGACATTATAAAATCCATGGACACAAACAACAAGTGTGCGGTTAAAATTGGCAAAAAACACACACATTTCTTTCCACAGGGCCGTGGGGTGAGACATGGATGCAGAAAAAATTAAGAGACCACTGCAAAATTATCAGTTTCTCTGGTTTTACTATCTATAGGTATGTGTTTGGGTAAAAATAACATTTTTGTTTTATTCAATAAACTACAGACGACATTTCTCCCAAATTCCAAATAAGAATATTGTCATTTAGAGCATTTATTTGCAGAAAATGACAACTGGTCAAACTTTTTTTTACAAATGCAGTGCTGTCAGACCTCGAATAATGCTAAGAAAATAAGTTAATGTTCATTTTTAAACAACACAATAGTAATGTTTTAACTTAGGAAGAGTTCAGAAATCAATATTTGGTGGAATAACCCTGATTTTCAATCACAGCTTTCATGCGTCTTTCACAATGATGTTGGGTGACTTTATGCCACTCCTGGCGCAAAAATTCAAGCAGCTCGGCTTTGTTTGATGGCTTGTGACCATCCATCTTCCTCTTGATCACATTCCAGAAGTTTTCAACTGGGTTCAGGTCTGGAGATTGGGCTGGCCATGACAGGGTCTTGATCTGGTGGTCCTCCATCCACACCTTGATTGAACTGGCTGTGTGGCATGGCACATTGTCCTGCTGGAAAAACCAATCCTCCGAGTTGGGGAACAATGTCAGAGCAAAAGGAAGCAAGTTTTCTTCCAGGACAACCTTGTACGTGGCTTGATTCATGCGTCCTTCACAAAGACAAATCTGCCCGATTTCAGCCTTGCTGAAGCACCCCCAGATCATCACCGATCCTCCACCAAATGTCACAGTGGGTGCGAGACACTGTGGCTTGTAGGCCTCTCCAGGTCTCCGTCTAACCATTAGACGACCAGGTGTTGGGCAAAGCTGAAAATTGAACTCATGAGAGAAGATGACCTTACTCCAGTCCTCCACGGTCCAATTCTTATGGTCTTTTGCAAACCTCAGCCTGGCTCTTCTTTGCTTCTCATTGATGAAGGGCTTTTTTCTAGCTTTGCACGACTTCAGCCCTGCCCCTAGGAGCCTGTTTTGAACCGTCCTCACCGTGCACTTCACCCCAGCTGCCGTTTGCCATTCTTTTTGTAGGTCACTTGATGTCATCCTACAGTTGTTTAGTAACATTTGAATGAGTTGGCGGTCATCCCGGTCAGTAGAGAGTCGTTTTCGCCCTCTGCCGGTCTGTAGCTTTGTTGTCCCCAATGTCTGCTGCTTGACCTGGTTCTTATGAACCGCCGTCTTTTACATTTTAAGGATGGAAGCAACCTGACGCTCACTGTATCCCTCTGCCAGTAAAGCCAGAATTGAACCCTTCTTTTCCTCACTCAAAACGTTCCTTTTAAACTCTTTTGGCATGGTCAATAGTTATTGTTTGATTAATATTACTTTTGAGGTACTATTAGCACTGTTTTTGCCATCCAGCAAGAGGATAGTGATGACCACAGCAGTGGTTTTTCTACTTTTCCTCGTTAAATAAGATTTGGTTCATGTGATCACCTAATCAGTACCTAATTCAGTAGAATGAGGTGTGCATGTGTTGGAATTAAACAGACACTGGAATGGAATGGCTGTCATACATGTAGAGATGCTGATTTAAGAAAAATGTGCAGTGGTCCCTTAATTTTTTTCCACAGCTGTATATCAATGAATTGGCGAGGGCACTAGAACAGTCTGCAGCACCCGGCCTCACCCTACAAGAATCTGAAGTCAAATGTCTACTGTTTGCTGATGATCTGGTGCTTCTGTCCCCAACCAAGGAGGGCCTACAGCAGCACCTAGATCTTCTGCACAGATTCTGTCAGACCTGGGCCCTGACAGTAAATCTCAGTAAGACAAAAATAATGCTGTTCCAAAAAAGGTCCAGTTGCCAGGACCACAAATACAAATTCCATCTAGACACCGTTGCCCTAGAGCACACACAAAACTATATAGACCTCGGCCTAAACATCAGCGCCACAGGTAACTTCCACAAAGCTGTGAACGATCTGACAGACAAGGCAAGAAGGGCCTTCTACGCCATCAAAAGGAACATAAGAGTCGACATACCAATTAGGATCTGGCTAAAAATACTTCAATCAGTTATAGAACCCATTGCCCTTTATGGTTGTGAGGTCTGGGGTCCGCTCACCAACCAAGAATTCACAAAATGGGACAAACACCAAATTGAGATTCTGCAACTGCAAAAATATCCTCTGTATACAACGAAAAACACCAAATAATGCATGCAGAGCAGAATTAGGCCGATACCCGCTAATGATCAAAATCCAGAAAAGAGCCGTTAAATTGTATAACCACTTAAAAGGAAGCTATTCCCAAACCTTCCATAACAAAGCCATCCCCTACAGAGAGATGAACCTGGAGAAGAGTCCCCTAAGTAAGCTGGTCCTGGGGCTCTGTTCACAAACACAAACAGACCCCACAGAGCCCCAGAACAACAACACAATTAGACCCAACCAAATCATGAGAAAACAAAAAGAGAATTACTTGACACATTGGAAAGAATTATAAAAAAAACAGAGCAAACTAGAATGCTATTTGGCCCTAAACAGAGAGTACACAGTGACAGAATACCTGACCACTGTGACTGACCCAAACTTAAGGAAAGCTTTGACTATGTACAGACTCAGTGAGCATAGCCTTGCTATTGAGAAAGGCCGCTGTAGGCAGACCTGGCTCTCAAGAGAAGACAGGCTATGTGCACACTGCCCACAAAATGAGGTGGAAACTGAGCTGCACTTCCTAACCTCCTGCCAAATGTATGACCAAATTAGAGACACATATTTCCCTCAGATTACAGAGATCCACAAAGAATTAGAAAACAAACCCAATTTTGATAAACTCACAGCAGCAAGATTTGTGACCTGTTGCCACAAGAAAAGGGCAACCAGTGAAGAACAAACACCATTGTAAATACAACCCATATTTATGTTTATTTATTTTCCCATTTGTACTATAACTATTTGCACATTGTTACAACACTGTATATAGACATAATATGACATTTGAAATGTCTTTATTCTTTTGGAACTTCTGAGTGTAATGTTTACTGTTAATATTTATTGTTTATTTCACTTTTGTTTACCATCTACTTCACTTGCTTTGGCAATGTTAACATACGTTTCCCATGACAATAAAGCCCTTAAATTGAAATTGAAATTGAGAGAGAGAAAGAGAAAGAGAAAGAGAAAGAGAGAGAGAGAGAGAGAGAGAGAGAGAGAGAGAGAGAGAGAGAGAGAGAGAGAGAGAGAGAGAGAGAGAGACAGAGAGAGACAGAGAGAGAGAGAGAGAGAGAGAGAGAGAGAGAGTCTTTGTCCCAGTAGGTGGTTATAGAAATAACAGTTTGATTACAGCTTTAGAAAACATTTAAAAACAAAAGTAAAACAGCCTAGTGTAAAATGGATGCAGACAGACAGGCAACTAGACAGACAGACAGACAGACAGACAGACAGACAGACAGAAAGACAGACATACAGACAGACAACCAGACAGACAGACAGACAGACAACCAGACATACAGACAGACAGACAACCAGACAACCAGACATACAGACAGACAACCAGACAGACAGACAGACAACCAGACAGACAGCCAGCCTACCCTTGAAACCTCCTGTGAGTTGCAGGGCTGATGTTGTGTTGTTAAGTTGGTGTGTGTTTTGTGTGTTTGTGTGTTTGTGTGTGTGTGTGTGTGTGTCGTGTCGTGTCTTGTCATGTGGTTGTGTTGTAGGGTTAACATGATATCAATGTTGTGACTGGAGCACATTGGGCTGCTGACAGATAACCTAACCCTAACCCTAACCCTAACCCATACTCTTACCCTTACCCTAACCTTAACCCAAAAACCTAACCCTAACCCTAACCCTTAACCCTAACCCGTACTCTTACCCTAACCCTTAACCCTAACCCTAGCACCTTACCCTAACCTTAACCCTAACCCTAACCCACAAACCTAACCCTAACCCTAACCTTAACCCTAGCACCTAACCCTAAACCTAACCCTAACCCTTAACGTAATTCTAACCCTAACACTATTTCTAACCTTAACCCTAACCTTAACCTTAACCCTAACCCTAGCACCTAACCCTAACCCTAAGCCTAATCCTAACCCCTAATCCTAACCCTAACCTTAACCCTAACCCTAGCACCTAACCCTAACCCAAAAACCTAACCCTAACCTTAACCTTAACCCTAACCCTAGCACCTAACCCTAACCCTAAGCCTAATCCTAACCCTAACCCTAGCACCTAACCCTAACCCTAGCACCTAACCCTAACCCTAGCACCTAACCCTAACCCTAACCCTAAACCTAACCCTAAACGTAATTCTAACCCTAACGCTATTTCTAACATTAACCCTAAACCCCCTAGAAAAAGCATTTGACCTCGTGGGGACTAACAAAATGTTTTTTTATTTTTTATTCAAGAATAGTTAAACACGTCCACACCCACCCTAACTCACCGTAGAGACTATCCTGTGTATAGCGGCAGCCGCCATGTCCTCTCCTTTAGGCTGCCCCACCAGGGTCATCCCCAGGTACTTGACCTGGAAGACCATACCTTCCAATAGGGTCTCCTTGGTGTCCGTCCAGTTCTCTGGCAGCTCTGATTGGACAGAAAACACAACGGGTGTACAATTAATGGGATGTGATTGGACAAATGGTTAAACGTTTCATTTGTGAATGGGTGAAATGTGAAAAGTCACATTTGTGATTGGTGGAAATACAGTATCAAAAGCCTTGTTTTTTGTGTTTGGAGGAAATGTCAAAAGTCTAGTTGATGATTGAACAAAATGGCAGAAGTCATGCCCAGGGAAATTCGTTTGATGAAGGTCCATGTTTGGCTCTGATTACAGGTCAAGTGAAAACGTCCATGTTTGGCTCTGATTACAGGTCAATTGAAAACGATCAAAGCAAAAGATCAACCAATGTAAATATAGCAACAATACCATGTATCTACACTGAACAGAAATATAAACACAACATGCAACGATTTTACTGAGTTACAGTTCATTAGAGAAAATCAGCCAACTGAAATAAATTAATTAGGCCATAATCTATGGATTTCACATGACTGGGAATACAGATATGCATCTGTTGGTCACAGATACTGTACCTTAAAGAAAAAGGTAGGGGTGTGGATCAGAAAACCAGTCAGTATCTGGTGTGAACATCAATTGCCTCATGCAGCGTGACACATCTTCTTCACATAGAGTTGATCAGGCTGTTGATTGTGGCCTATAGAATGTTGTCCCACTCCTCTTCAATAGCTGTGCAAAGTTGTTGGATATTGGCGGGAACTGGAAAACGGTGTTGTACACATCGATCCAGAGCATCCCAAACATGCTCAATGGGTGACATGTCTGGTGAGTATGCAGGCCATGGAAGAACTGGGAAATGCTCAGCTTCCAGGAATTGTGTACAGATCCTTGCGACATGGGGCCGTGCATTATCATGCTGAAACATAAGGTGATGGCAGCAGATGAACGGCACGACAATGGGCCTCAGGATCTTGTCACGGTATCTCTGTGCATTCAAATCGCCATTGATAAATTTCAATTGTATTTGTTGTCCGTAGCTTATGCCTGCCCATATCATAATCCCACCGCCACCATGGGGCACTCTGCTCACAACTTTGACATCAGCAAACCGCTCGCCCACAAGACGCCATATACGCTGTCTGCCATCTGCTCGGTATAGTTGAAACCAAGATTCATCCAGGAAAAGCACACTTCTCCAGCGTGCCAGTGGCCATCGAAGGTGAGCGTTTTCCCACTGAAGTCAGATACGACGCCAAATTGCAGTCAGGTCAAGACCCTGGTGAGGACGACGAGCACGCAGAATAGCTTCCCTGAGATGGTTTCTGACAGTTTGTGCAGAAATTCTTCGGTTGTGCAAACCCAGTTTCATCAGCTGTCCGGGTGGCTGGTCTTAGACGATTTCGCAGGTGAAGAAGCCAAATGTGGAGGTCCTGGGCTGGCGTTGTTACACTTGGCCTGCGGTTGTGGACGAGATCGCCAAACGCTAGCTAGCTATCGCCTATGACGTGTTAGCTAGCTAGCTTGGCAACGAGCTGATAAACAACAGTTACTCAACCTTTGAATTCAAAATACATAGGGAAGTAATTTGTTGAACATTCCAAGCGGGGACTTGTGTGCGCCATTAATTCAGAATTGTTTAGAATTTTCGATGCGCCGCAAGGTGTTATGGGATAGCCTCCCCGGCGAAGGATACATGGGATGCTGCCTTCAAAATTGCCCGAATGAAGGCATCTTAGAAGGGAGTATTTTAAGGTACCTTGGGATTGGGACATGCCAATTTGTCTGTGTGGATTCTGGGAGTCACTAAGGCAACGGGCCTGCCTGCTCTGCTCAGAGAAGACAGGGGAGGAGCCAGAACAGAGAGGAGAAGAAATGCAAGGGAATCAAGCTGCAGTGGCAGCCGTACAGATAACTCTTCCAAAGAGCTTTGACTTCTCAAACACGGCAGAAACCTAACACAATGTGACCTTATTAATTCAGGCACCTACTTAGATAACTAGCAAGTTTGACTTAGGGCTCGCCCTAATGCAGAATTCTTAGTTTTTCTTTGTAAACAGAGATCTAAAGTGCTTCTTATTGTCATTTCTGCTCCGTATGAGACCCATGAGGCGGCGCACAATTGACCCAGAAAGTAACATCACTCCTGTAGCATTTATTGTACGTTCACGAGATTCGATTCTCACCGCAGCTTCACCAGACAGATGCTGTATCCACTGCTCTGTAAACCTCAACGTCAGATTTTGTGGTAATTTGATCCGACTGCTATCCGTGGTGCTAAATATCCAATATTACCCGCTATTGCACTTGAAAAGGGCAAATATGTATTGTGCGGCTCCCTCAACACTTTTTTTTTGTGTGTGGAAAGAAGGGCTCTTCCAGTTATAAAGATTGCGACCCCTGCCCTAGACAGATACTGTAGGCTGTGGATACTGTAGGAGTGGGGATTGAGTAGACAGTATGTGTGAAGTGAATGGGGGTTGTGGGGGGAAGCTGGGTACACAGTGGGGAGTGAATGGGGGTTGTGTGGGGGGAAGCTGGGTACACAGTGGGGAGTGAATGGGGGTTGTGGGGGAAGCTGGGTACACAGTGGGGAGTGAATAGGGGTTGTGGGGGGAAGCTGGGTACACAGTGGGGAGTGAATGGGGGTTGTGAGGGAAGCTGGGTACACAGTGGGGAGTGAATAGGGGTTGTGGGGGGAAGCTGGGTACACAGTGGGGAGTGAATGGGGGTTGTGGGGGGGAAGCTGGGTACACAGTGGGGAGTGAATGGGGGTTGTGGGGGGAAGCTGGGTACACAGTGGGGAGTGAATGGGGGTTGTGGGGGGAAGCTGGGTACACAGTTTGGAGTGAATGGGGGTTGTGGGGGAAGCTGGGTACACAGTTTGGAGTGAATGGAGGTTGTGGGGGGAAGCTGGGTACACAGTGGGGAGTGAATGGGGGTTGTGGGGGGAAGCTGGGTACACAGTTTGGAGTGAATGGCGGTTGTGGGGGGAAGCTGGGTACACAGTGGGGAGTGAATGGGGGTTGTGGGGAAAGCTGGGTACACAGTGGGGAGTGAATGTGGGCTGTGGGGGGAAGCTGGGTACACAGTGGGGAGTGAATAGGGGTTGTGGAGGGAAGCTGGGGAAACACTGGGGAGTGAATACGGGTTGTGGGGGGAAGCTGGGTACACAGTAGGCAGTGAATGTGGGCTGTGGGGGGAATTTGGGTACACAGTGGGGAGTGAATAGGGGTTGTGGGGGGAATCTGGGTACACAGTGTCAACATATCCCTCAGTGGCACCTGTACACCGGACAGAACCCTGCAGAGAGGAGCACCGGGAACTGGATGGACGTGCTATGTAGACTGTCCACAGGACTCAAACCTGCCAACCCCACACAGTAACTAGCAAAGATCATCTCAACCTATACCAACATATCAAATCTAAAAGTAAATTAGTCATGAGCCAGCCGACTAACTGACAAAAAGATAGAAAATTAAATTCATACTACAAAAAGTTAGCATTAAATTGCATTTTCTGCTGATCTTTCCGAACTCTTTCTCTCTCAATCTGAACTAAGGTGGAACTTGGTGGATGAAAGAGAGAGAGAATGAGAGAGAGATTACAGTGGAGGGTTCCAGCATGCTGTCCTGTAGCATTGGAGAGCTCCATGCAGGCGGAGCCATCTGTTACAGAACAGCTGTTTGGGAGGAGAACACAGAACGCCTCCCTCTCTGGGACTTTTTAAATCTCTCTCTCTCTCTCTCTCTCTCTCTCTCTCTCTCTCTCTCTCTCTCTCTCTCTCTCTCTCTCTCTCTCTCTCTCTCTCTCTCTCTCTCTCTCTCCTCTCTCTCTCTCTCTCTCTCTCTCTCTCTCTCTCTCTCTCTCTCTCTCTCTCTCTCTCTCTCTCTCTCTCTCTCTCTCTCTCTCTCCTCTCTCTCCCTCTCTCTCTCTCTCTCTCTCTCTCTCCCTCTCTCTCCCTCTCTCTCTCTCTCTCTCTCTCTCTCTCTCTCTCTCTAAAATAAATAAACATAATGTGGGTTGTATTTACAATGGTGTTTGTTCTTCACTGGTTGCCCTTTTCTTGTGGCAACAGGTCACAAATCTTGCTGCTGTGAAGGCACACTGTGGTTTTTCACCCAGTAGATAAGGGAGTTTTGTGGGCAGTGTGCACATAGCCTGTCTTCTCTTGAGAGCCAGGTCTGCCTACGGTGACCTTTCTCAATAGCAAGGCTATGCTCACTAAGTCTGTACATAGTCAAAGCTTTCCTTAATTTTGGGTCAGTCACAGTGGTCAGGTATTCTGCCACTGTGTACTCTCTGTTTAGGGCCAAATAGCATTCTAGTTTACTCTGTTTTTTTGTTACTTCTTTACAATGTGTCAAGTAATAATCTTTTTGTTTTCTCATGATTTGGTTGTGTCTAATTGTGTTGCTGTCTTTGGGCTCTGTGGGGTCTGTTTTTGAACAGAGCCCCAGGACCAGCTTGCTGAGGGGAATCTTCTCCAAGTTCATCTCTCTGTAGATGATGGCTTTGTTATGGAAGGTTTGGGAATTGCTTCCTTTTAAGTGGTTGTAGAATTTAACGGCTCTTTTCTAGATTTTGATAATTAGTGGGTATCGGCCTAATTCTGCTCTGCATGCATTATTTGGTGTTTTACGTTGAGGATATTTTTGCAGAATTCTGCATGCAGAGTCTCAATTTGGTGTTTATCCCATTTTGTGAATATTTGGTTGGTGAATGGACCCCAGACCTCACAATCATAAAGGGCAATGGGTTCTATAACTGATTCAAGTATTTTTAGACAGATCCTTATTGGTTAGCCTTGTCTCTCAGATAGTTCACAGCTATGTGGAAGTTCGTGATATCCAATTGGTATTTACAGTCTTGTCCCATCGCTGCAACTCCGTACAGACTCAGGAGAGGCGAAGGTCATGCGTCCTCCGAAACACGACCCCGCCAAGCCGCACTGCTTCTTGACACAGTGCTTGTTTAACCCGGAAGCCGCACCAATGTGTCGGAGGAAACGCCGTACAGCTGGTGACCAAAGTCAGCGTGCATGCGCCCAGTCCGCCACAGGAGTCTCTAGGGTGCGATGGGACAAGGACATCCCGGCCGGCCAAACCCTCCACTAACCTGGTCGCGGCCGGCTACGACACAGCCCGGGATCGAACCTGGGTCTGTAGTGATGCCTCTAACACTGCGATGCAGTGCATTAGACCGCTGCGCCACTCGGGAGGCCTGGATCAATATGTTTTGACCATAAGTTTACAATCCAGGGTTACTCCAAGCAGTTTAGTCTCCTCAACTTGCTCAGTTTCCACATTATTCATTACAAGATTTAGTTGAGGTTTAGGGTTTAGTGCACGATTTGTCCCAAATATAACCCTTGCTTTCATATAATAAAGAAAAAGCTTTTTAGTGTGGTGTGGTGAAGCATCCAATAATTTAACTTGTATGCAGTAGAAATCACATTATTGTGGGAGCACCTAAGAGTTTGAATTAGGCTGTTGGAGAAGGTCTGAATCCTAAACAACCTGCCTACACATAGTTTGAAGTACAATAGACCAACATAGCTACTGTAGTAGGTCAAAGCTGTGTGCTGGAAAACCTTGGTGGAGCATGGGTGCTGTGTGCTGGAACACCTTGGTGGAGCATGGGTGTGCCTTTTACCACTGCCCGGGAATTAAAAGGGAAAGGGTGATACCTAGTCAGTTGTGCTGCATTTAACCCAACTTCCTTAATCGACATCCACTGCACCCGGGGAACAGTGGGTTAACAGTCTTGCTCAGGGGCAGAACGACAGATTTTTACCTTGTCAGCTCGGTTACTGGCCCAACGCTCCTGCCTGCCAGGCTATCTGCCGCCCAATTAATATTAGCAAAAGGGTAGCTCTCCAGGAACAGGGTTGGAGAACCCTGCTCTACAACATCCGTAGAGTACGACCCTAACTCACACAGGAAGCGGCGCAGGTCCTAATCCAGCCACTTGTCATCTCCCCTTCTGAACTACTGCAACTCGCTGTTGGCTGAGCGCCCCGCTGGTGCCATCAAAGTGTATAGTAATGGGCCTCAACATCAAGTTCTGACATGACAACACTATAGTGGGCAGAAGGAAGGGAACTCTGATCCCACCAGGAAGGAAGGGAACTCTGATCCCACCAGGAAGGAAGGGAACTCTGATCCCACCAGGAAGCAAGGGAACTCTGATCCCACCAGGAAGCAAGGGAACTCTGATCCCACCAGGAAGCAAGGGAACTCTGATCCCACCAGGAAGGAAGGGAACTCTGATCCCACCAGGAAGGAAGGGAACTCTGATCCCACCAGGAAGGAAGGGAACTCTGATCCCACCAGGAAGGAAGGGAACTCTGATCCCACCAGGAAGGAAGGGAACTCTGATCCCACCAGGAAGGAAGGGAACTCTGATTCCACCAGGAAGCAAGGGAACTCTGATCCCACCAGGAAGCAAGGGAACTCTGATCCCACCAGGAAGCAAGGGAACTCTGATCCCACCAGGAAGCAAGGGAACTCTGATCCCACCAGGAAGCAAGGGAACTCTGATCCCACCAGGAAGGAAGGGAACTCTGATCCCACCAGGAAGGAAGGGAACTCTGATCCCACCAGGAAGGAAGGGAACTCTGATCCCACCAGGAAGGAAGGGAACTCTGATCCCACCAGGAAGCAAGGGAACTCTGATCCCACCAGGAAGGAAGGGAACTCTGATCCCACCAGGAAGGAAGGGAACTATAACACACGTAGCAATGAATGGCTACCTGCTCCTCCGAAGCATGCGTAGTTTATTGTATTTATTCTGGTGTCACTCTACACACACACACACTACTTAGATAAACAAGGTAGCATGCACAAGGGGGTGCGCACAAACAGTGCTAGAAGTAGCTGGAAGCTAGCAAACAATACTGGAAACGTATATTAAACCTGACAAGTAGGCCTAGTTCTGCACAGGACAGGCGTTCCACATCACACTTCCCAACACTTACACATTCGCTGGAAGCACACACTTCAGTTAGAAACAGCATGTCAAATGTCCGTCAGCAACGCAACACTTGCTTCTTCTCAAGACGGAAGATGCTGCGCACTAACTAAAGGTGTTGGGGAGGCTGTGTCCTGCAGCGCATCCAAGCGCTCTGATTGGTTGGAATTGAGATACGTGACTGACAGGTCTGAAGGCCAGTCAGGTTAAGAGGGACAGCCTTTTTTATGGATAGAGCTAGCACTAGAAAAAATTGATTTTGACAGATACAGAGAGAAAAACATAGAGATGGAACCAGAGAGATAGAGAAATACAGATAGACAGAGACAGAGAGAAATACAGATAGACAGAGAGAGAGAAGTAGGGCGTTGTTTCCTCAGGTGGTTTAACACACTGACATGGTCCCAGCTGGTATTCAACAAAACAACATCCATCTGAATGACTGCAACTGCATGAGGATTGAATGAAACAATATACTATGGATTTCATTTTCTACGTAAACCCGTCTGTTGTAGACCTAGGAAATCTAGGACAGCACCTTGACAGAAAGTAGAGCATGGAGTGGTGGGGGATGAAGGGATGGGGAGGGAGGAAGGGAGGGAGGGAGGGAGGGAGGGAGGGAGGGAGGGAGGGAGGGAGGGAGGGAGGGAGGGAGGGAGGGAGGAAGGGAGGGAGGGAGGGAGATAACTACTTTCCAGATTCTGGCTTGAGGGAGAAGTGTAAATGGAGTCCTCCCTCTATGACTCACTCTCTCTCTCTACCTGCTTGTACCTCTCCTCCTCTATGACTCACTCTCTCTCTACCTGCTTGTTCATTTCCATATCCCTCTCTCTCTCTCCCTTTGAGAAAGAGAGAGAGAGAGAGAGAGAGAGAGAGAGAGAGAGAGAGAGAGAGAGAGGAGCTGCAGTACACAACATTCGAGAGGCCCAGCCAGCACCTGAAAGGTTGACTATTTAAGAGGCTTTCATTCACCCTTTCTCCATGTCAGCTGCAAGCCCCTCTCCTAACAACACACCACAACAAGGGGATGCAGATAAGGCGTCAAGGTACCAGTGGAGGTTGCTAGGCAACTGTCGCCATTATCTAGTAACAATCCCACCATAGGGGGAGGGGGCAAGTAAATGACATCACCAGACACCTTGGCTGTGTCTGTCTGTCTCTCAAATATGAGCCAAAATAAACAGAGAAGAGTGTCAAGATAACATTTAACTGTGACTAGCTGACATGACGACAGAGGCTGCTGACACGGCGACAGAGGCTGCTGACATGGCGACAGAGGCTGCTGACATGACGACAGAGGCTGCTGACAGGACGACAGAGGCTGCTGACACGGCGACAAAGGCTGCTGACATGGCGACAGAGGCTGCTGACATGACGACAGAGGCTGCTGACAGGACGACAGAGGCTGCTGACATGGCGACAGAGGCTGCTGACATGACGACAGATGCTGCTGACATGGCGACAGAGGCTGCTGACACGGCGACAGAGGCTGCTGACACGGCGACAGAGGCTGCTGACACGGCGACAGAGGCTGCTGACATGGCGACAGAGGCTGCTGACATGACGACAGAGGCTGCTGACAGGACGACAGAGGCTGCTGACACGGCGACAGAGGCTGCTGACATGACGACAGAGGCTGCTGACATGGGGACAGAGGCTGCTGACATGGCGACAGAGGCTGCTGACACGGCGACAGAGGCTGCTGACACGGCGACAGAGGCTGCTGACACGGCGACAGAGGCTGCTGACATGACGACAGAGGCTGCTGACAGGACGACAGAGGCTGCTGACACGGCGACAGATGCTGCTGACATGGCGACAGAGGCTGCTGACATGACGACAGATGCTGCTGACACGACGACAGATGCTGCTGACATGGCGACAGAGGCTGCTGACACGGCGACAGAGGCTGCTGACACGGCGACAGAGGCTGCTGACATGACGACAGAGGCTGCTGACACGGCGACAGAGGCTGCTGACACGGCGACAGAGGCTGCTGACATGACGACAGAGGCTGCTGACATGACGACAGAGGCTGCTGACATGGAGACAGAGGCTGCTGACACGGCGACAGAGGCTGCTGACATGACGACAGAGGCTGCTGACACGGCGACAGAGGCTGCTGACATGACGACAGAGGCTGCTGACACGGCGACAGAGGCTGCTGACATGACGACAGAGGCTGCTGACATGGAGACAGAGGCTGCTGACACGGAGACAGAGGCTGCTGACACGGCGACAGAGGCTGCTGACATGGCGACAGAGGCTGCTGACACGACGACAGAGGCTGCTGACATGACGACAGAGGCTGCTGACAGGACGACAGAGGCTGCTGACACGACGACAGAGGCTGCTGACATGGCGACAGATGCTGCTGACCCCTATTCCCTATATAGATCACTACTTTTAACCAGGGCCCCATAGGACAGGTCAAAAAGTAGTGCACTATGTAGGGAATAGGGTGCCTTTTTTGGGACACAGATGTAACACCTACATAAGTGACACACAACAGCCTGCTATCAGAGAATGTCTGCCAGCATGTGAAGACACAAGGCCCGCCTCTTATGATAGGGTTACAGTATTGCATTATCCCCTTAGAATTGTGATATGATTGACAGTTTGAGGAAGCATTGTACTGTAAATGAATCCTTCTGTAAACTGAGTTAGTGTTAATATGGTTTCCATATCATAAATATGTTGATAAATAAAACAATCAGTTGTTCCTATCTTGGGATGCTGAACCATCTGGAGAAACCAAAACATTATGTTCATAACCAATCATGCTAATCTCCTTCACACAGTGATACACACACACACAGACACACACACACACACACACACACATAGACACACAGACACACACACTCCAACAGTGATACGTAGACAACTTCACAGCTCGCTAGTTGTTGTATTTGTTAGACTCTGTTAGTCACCGCACCACAGATCTCCTCAATCTCTCTCTTTCCTTCTTTCTGGCTAATATCTCCTCAATCTCTCTCTTTCCTTCTTTCTGGCTATTATCTCCTCAATCTCTCTTTCCTTCTTTCTGGCTAATATCTCCTCAATCTCTCTCTTTCCTTCTTTCTGGCTATTATCTCCTCAATCTCTCTTTCCTTCTTTCTGACTATTATCTCCTCAATCTCTCTTTCCTTCTTTCTGACTTATCTCCTCAATCTCTCTCTTTCCTTCTTTCTGGCTATTATCTCCTCAATCTCTCTCTTTCCTTCTTTCTGACTATTATCTACTCAATCTCTCTCTTTCCTTCTTTCGGGCTAATATCTCCTCAATCTCTCTCTTTCCTTCTTTCTGACTTATCTCCTCAATCTCTCTCTTTCCTTCTTTCTGACTATTATCTCCTCAATCTCTCTTTCCTTCTTTCTGGCTATTATCTCCTCAATCTCTCTCTTTCCTTCTTTCTAGCTATTATCTCCTCAATCTCTCTTTCCTTCTTTCTGGCTATTATCTCCTCAATCTCTCTCTTTCCTTCTTTCTGGCTATTATCTCCTCAATCTCTCTTTCCTTCTTTCTGGCTAATATCTCCTCAATCTCTCTCTTTCCTTCTTTCTGGCTATTATCTCCTCAATCTCTCTTTCCTTCTTTCTGACTATTATCTCCTCAATCTCTCTCTTTCCTTCTTTCTGACTATTATCTCCTCAATCTCTCTCTTTCCTTCTTTCTGGCTATTATCTCCTCAATCTCTCTCTTTCCTTCTTTCTGGCTATTATCTCCTCAATCTCTCTTTCCTTCTTTCTGGCTATTATCTCCTCAATCTCTCTCTTTCCTTCTTTCTGGCTATTATCTCCTCAATCTCTCTTTCCTTCTTTCTGGCTAATATCTCCTCAATCTCTCTCTTTCCTTCTTTCTGGCTATTATCTCCTCAATCTCTCTCTTTCCTTCTTTCTGGCTATTATCTCCTCAATCTCTCTCTTTCCTTCTTTCTGACTATTATCTCCTCAATCTCTCTTTCCTTCTTTCTGACTATTATCTCCTCAATCTCTCTCTTTCCTTCTTTCTGGCTATTATCTCCTCAATCTCTCTCTTTTCTTCTTTCTGACTATTATCTCCTCAATCTCTCTCTTTCCTTCTTTCTGACTATTATCTACTCAATCTCTCTCTTTCCTTCTTTCTGGCTAATATCTCCTCAATCACTCTCTTTCCTTCTTTCTGGCTATTATCTCCTCAATCTCTCTTTCCTTCTTTCTGGCTAATATCTCCTCAATCTCTCTCTTTACTTCTTTCTGACTATTATCTCCTCAATCTCTCTCTTTCCTTCTTTCTGGCTATTATCTCCTCAATCTCTCTTTCCTTCTTTCTGACTATTATCTCCTCAATCTCTCTCTTTCCTTCTTTCTGACTATTATCTCCTCAATCTCTCTTTCCTTCTTTCTGACTTATCTCCTCAATCTCTCTCTTTCCTTCTTTCTGGCTATTATCTCCTCAATCTCTCTCTTTCCTTCTTTCTGACTATTATCTCCTCAATCTCTCTTTCCTTCTTTCTGGCTATTATCTCCTCAATCTCTCTCTTTCCTTCTTTCTAGCTATTATCTCCTCAATCTCTCTTTCCTTCTTTCTGGCTATTATCTCCTCAATCTCTCTCTTTCCTTCTTTCTGACTATTATCTCCTCAATCTCTCTTTCCTTCTTTCTGGCTAATATCTCCTCAATCTCTCTCTTTCCTTCTTTCTGGCTATTATCTCCTCAATCTCTCTTTCCTTCTTTCTGACTATTATCTCCTCAATCTCTCTCTTTCCTTCTTTCTGACTATTATCTCCTCAATCTCTCTCTTTCCTTCTTTCTGGCTATTATCTCCTCAATCTCTCTCTTTCCTTCTTTCTGGCTATTATCTCCTCAATCTCTCTTTCCTTCTTTCTGGCTATTATCTCCTCAATCTCTCTCTTTCCTTCTTTCTGGCTATTATCTCCTCAATCTCTCTTTCCTTCTTTCTGGCTAATATCTCCTCAATCTCTCTCTTTCCTTCTTTCTGGCTATTATCTCCTCAATCTCTCTCTTTCCTTCTTTCTGGCTATTATCTCCTCAATCTCTCTCTTTCCTTCTTTCTGACTATTATCTCCTCAATCTCTCTTTCCTTCTTTCTGACTATTATCTCCTCAATCTCTCTCTTTCCTTCTTTCTGGCTATTATCTCCTCAATCTCTCTCTTTTCTTCTTTCTGACTATTATCTCCTCAATCTCTCTCTTTCCTTCTTTCTGACTATTATCTACTCAATCTCTCTCTTTCCTTCTTTCTGGCTATTATCTCCTCAATCTCTCTTTCCTTCTTTCTGACTATTATCTCCTCAATCTCTCTCTTTCCTTCTTTCTAACTATTATCTCCTTAATCTCTCTCTTTCCTTCTTTCTGGCTATTATCTCCTCAATCTCTCTCTTTCCTTCTTTCTGACTATTATCTACTCAATCTCTCTCTTTCCTTATTTCTAGCTAATATCTCCTCAATCTCTCTCTTTCCTTCTTTCTGGCTATTATCTCCTCAATCTCTCTTTCCTTCTTTCTGGCTAATATCTCCTCAATCTCTCTCTTTACTTCTTTCTGACTATTATCTCCTCAATCTCGCTCTTTCCTTCTTTCTGGCTATTATCTCCTCAATCTCTCTTTCCTTCTTTCTGACTATTATCTCCTCAATCTCTCTCTTTCCTTCTTTCTGACTATTATCTCCTCAATCTCTCTTTCCATCTTTCTGACTATTATCTCCTCAATCTCTCTCTTTCCTTCTTTCTGGCTATTATCTCCTCAATCTCTCTCTTTCCTTCTTTCTGACTATTATCTACTCAATCTCTCTCTTTCCTTCTTTCTGGCTAATATCTCCTCAATCTCTCTCTTTCCTTCTTTCTGGCTATTATCTCCTCAATCTCTCTTTCCTTCTTTCTGGCTATTATCTCCTCAATCTCTCTCTTTCCTTCTTTCTGACTATTATCTCCTCAATCTCTCTTTCCTTCTTTCTGGCTATTATCTCCTCAATCTCTCTTTCCTTCTTTCTGACTATTATCTCCTCAATCTCTCTCTTTCCTTCTTTCTGACTATTATCTCCTCAATCTCTCTCTTTCCTTCTTTCTGACTATTATCTACTCAATCTCTCTCTTTCCTTCTTTCTGGCTAATATCTCCTCAATCTCTCTCTTTCCTTCTTTCTGGCTATTATCTCCTCAATCTCTCTTTCCTTCTTTCTGACTATTATCTCCTCAATCTCTCTCTTTCCTTCTTTCTGACTATTATCTCCTCAATCTCTCTCTTTCCTTCTTTCTGGCTATTATCTCCTCAATCTCTCTCTTTCCTTCTTTCTGGCTATTATCTCCTCAATCTCTCTTTCCTTCTTTCTGGCTATTATCTCCTCAATCTCTCTCTTTCCTTCTTTCTGGCTATTATCTCCTCAATCTCTCTTTCCTTCTTTCTGGCTAATATCTCCTCAATCTCTCTCTTTCCTTCTTTCTGACTATTATCTCCTCAATCTCTCTCTTTCCTTCTTTCTGACTATTATCTCCTCAATCTCTCTCTTTCCTTCTTTCTGACTATTATCTCCTCAATCTCTCTCTTTACTTCTTTCTGACTATTATCTCCTCAATCTCTCTTTCCTTCTTTCTGACTATTATCTCCTCAATCTCTCTCTTTCCGTCTTTCTGGCTAATATCTCCTCAATCTCTCTCTTTCCTTCTTTCTGACTATTATCTCCTCAATCTCTCTCTTTCCTTCTTTCTGACTATTATCTCCTCAATCTCTCTTTCCTTCTTTCTGGCTATTATCTCCTCAATCTCTCTTTCCTTCTTTCTGACTATTATCTCCTCAATCTCTCTCTTTCCTTCTTTCTGACTATTATCTCCTCAATCTCTCTCTTTCCTTCTTTCTGACTATTATCTACTCAATCTCTCTCTTTCCTTCTTTCTGGCTAATATCTCCTCAATCTCTCTCTTTCCTTCTTTCTGGCTATTATCTCCTCAATCTCTCTTTCCTTCTTTCTGACTATTATCTCCTCAATCTCTCTCTTTCCTTCTTTCTGACTATTATCTCCTCAATCTCTCTCTTTCCTTCTTTCTGGCTATTATCTCCTCAATCTCTCTCTTTCCTTCTTTCTGGCTATTATCTCCTCAATCTCTCTTTCCTTCTTTCTGGCTATTATCTCCTCAATCTCTCTCTTTCCTTCTTTCTGGCTATTATCTCCTCAATCTCTCTTTCCTTCTTTCTGGCTAATATCTCCTCAATCTCTCTCTTTCCTTCTTTCTGACTATTATCTCCTCAATCTCTCTCTTTCCTTCTTTCTGACTATTATCTCCTCAATCTCTCTCTTTCCTTCTTTCTGACTATTATCTCCTCAATCTCTCTCTTTACTTCTTTCTGACTATTATCTCCTCAATCTCTCTTTCCTTCTTTCTGACTATTATCTCCTCAATCTCTCTCTTTCCGTCTTTCTGGCTAATATCTCCTCAATCTCTCTCTTTCCTTCTTTCTGACTATTATCTCCTCAATCTCTCGCTTTCCTTCTTTCTGGCTATTATCTCCTCAATCTCTCTCTTTCCTTCTTTCTGGCTATTATCTCCTCAATCTCTCTCTTTCCTTCTTTCTGGCTATTATCTCCTCAATCTCTCTCTTTCCTTCTTTCTGGCTATTATCTCCTCAATCTCTCTCTTTCCTTCTTTCTGGCTATTATCTCCTCAATCTCTCTCTTTCCTTCTTTCTGGCTAATATCTCCTCAATCTCTCTCATTCCTTCTTTCTGGCTATTATCTCCTCAATCTCTCTCTTTCCTTCTTTCTGGCTATTATCTCCTCAATCTCTCTCTTTCCTTCTTTCTGGCTATTATCTCCTCAATCTCTCTCTTTCCTTCTTTCTGGCTATTATCTCCTCAATCTCTCTCTTTCCTTCTTTCTGGCTATTATCTCCTCAATCTCTCTCTTTCCTTCTTTCTGGCTATTATCTCCTCAATCTCTCTCTTTCCTTCTTTCTGGCTATTATCTCCTCAATCTCTCTTTCCTTCTTTCTGGCTAATATCTCCTCAATCTCTCTCTTTACTTCTTTCTGACTATTATCTCCTCAATCTCTCTCTTTCCTTCTTTCTGGCTAATATCTCCTCAATCTCTCTCTTTCCTTCTTTCTGACTATTATCTCCTCAATCTCTCTCTTTCCTTCTTTCTGGCTATTATCTCCTCAATCTCTCTCTTTCCTTCTTTCTGACTATTATCTCCTCAATCTCTCTCTTTCCTTCTTTCTGGCTATTATCTCCTCAATCTCTCTCTTTCCTTCTTTCTGGATATTATCTCCTCAATCCCTCTTTCCTTCTTTCTGGCTAATATCTCCTCAATCTCTCTCTTTACTTCTTTCTGACTATTATCTCCTCAATCTCTCTCTTTCCTTCTTTCTGGCTATTATCTCCTCAATCTCTCTCTTTCCTTCTTTCTGGCTAATATCTCCTCAATCTCTCTCTTTCCTTCTTTCTGGCTAATATCTCCTCATCTCTCTCTTTCCTTCTTTCTGACTATTATCTCCTCAATCTCTCTCTTTCCTTCTTTCTGACTATTATCTCCTCAATCTCTCTCTTTCCTTCTTTCTGACTATTATCTCCTCAATCTCTCTCTTTACTTCTTTCTGACTATTATCTCCTCAATCTCTCTCTTTCCTTCTTTCTGACTATTATCTCCTCAATCTCTCTCTTTCCTTCTTTCTGGCTAATATCTCCTCAATCTCTCTCTTTCCTTCTTTCTGACTATTATCTCCTCAATCTCTCGCTTTCCTTCTTTCTGGCTATTATCTCCTCAATCTCTCTCTTTCCTTCTTTCTGGCTAATATCTCCTCAATCTCTCTCTTTCCTTCTTTCTGGCTAATATCTCCTCAATATCTCTCTTTCCTTCTTTCTGGCTATTATCTCCTCAATCTCTCTCTTTCCTTCTTTCTGGCTATTATCTCCTCAATCTCTCTCTTTCCTTCTTTCTGGCTATTATCTCCTCAATCTCTCTCTTTCCTTCTTTCTGACTATTATCTCCTCAATCTCTCTCTTTCCTTCTTTCTGGCTATTATCTCCTCAATCTCTCTCTTTCCTTCTTTCTGGCTATTATCTCCTCAATCTCTCTCTTTCCTTCTTTCTGGCTATTATCTCCTCAATCTCTCTCTTTCCTTCTTTCTGGCTATTATCTCCTCAATCTCTCTCTTTCCTTCTTTCTGGCTATTATCTCCTCAATCTCTCTCTTTCCTTCTTTCTGGCTATGATCTCCTCAATCTCTCTCTTTCCTTCTTTCTGGCTATGATCTCCTCAATCTCTCTCTTTCCTTCTTTCTGGCTAATATCTCCTCAATCTCTCTCTTTCCTTCTTTCTGGCTAATATCTCCTCAATATCTCTCTTTCCTTCTTTCTGGCTAATATCTCCTCAATCTCTCTCTTTCCTTCTTTCTGGCTATTATCTCCTCAATCTCTCTCTTTCCTTCTTTCTGGCTATTATCTCCTCAATCTCTCTCTTTCCTTCTTTCTGGCTATTATCTCCTCAATCTCTCTCTTTCCTTCTTTCTGGCTATGATCTCCTCAATCTCTCTCTTTCCTTCTTTCTGGCTATTATCTCCTCAATGTCTCTCTTTCCTTCTTTCTGGCTATTATCTCCTGAATCTGCTCCTGCTGTGAGGCAGCTTTGATAAGGCATGACTTAAACTAACAAAATGGAAGCCACCGCCTAGCTTCGAAGCCCGCAGAGCAATCCCTGGAACACACACACACACATACACGTGCATACGCACACACAGTGAAGCTAAAAGCCCCCCGAAGGAGAACCGATTAGATTGTCGTTTGCTAATCCAAACCAAAAATGATTTTTGGGACAGAAAGGCCTGGTGTATCAGAACTTGGCATCTATTACTGCTATTGTGTGTGTGTGTTAGTCATTCCATTTAAGTAAAGATCATATCTATAGTCCTAACAGGGAATAACGTCTTTGGGCACGAAACACATTCAGCGTCATGAATCCAATACTTGCCCTGAGGGACCTTTAGTTAGTTTAGTTAGTGCTGGAGCGTGTGTTATGTGCCTGCCTGCATGCCTGTGTATGTGTGTTGCTTTCAAAATAAATCACCATTCACCAATTCATTCCCAATAATTGACTTTCTCTTCAAAAGCAGTATCTGTTGTTGATGTTAATTAAAGCCCTATCTGTTGTTGATGTTAATTAAAGCCCTATCTGTTGTTGATGTTAATTAAAGCAGTATCTGTTGTTGATGTTAATTAAAGCCCTATCTGTTGTTGATGTTAATTAAAGCCCTATCTGTTGTTGATGTTAATTAAAGCCCTATCTGTTGTTGATGTTAATTAAAGCCCTATCTGTTGTTGATGTTAATTAAAGCCCTATCTGTTGTTGATATTAATTAAAGCCCTATCTGTTGTTGATGTTAATTAAAGCCCTATCTGTTGTTGATGTTAATTAAAGCGCTATATGTTGTTGATGTTAATTAAAGCCCTATCTGTTGTTGATGTTAATTAAAGCCCTATCTGTTGTTGATGTTAATTAAAGCCCTATCTGTTGTTGATGTTAATTAAAGCCCTATCTGTTGTTGATGTTAATTAAAGCCCTATCTGTTGTTGATATTAATTAAAGCCCTATCTGTTGTTGATGTTAATTAAAGCCCTATCTGTTGTTGATGTTAATTAAAGCGCTATATGTTGTTGATGTTAATTAAAGCGCTATATGTTGTTGATGTTAATTAAAGCCCTTTCTGTTGTTGATGTTAATTAAAGCGCTATTTGTTGTTGATGTTAATTAAAGCCCTTTCTGTTGTTGATGTTAATTAAAGCGCTATAATAATATAATATCTGTTGTTGATGTTAATTAAAGCCCTATCTGTTGTTGATGTTAATTAAAGCCCTATCTGTTGTTGATGTTAATTAAAGCCCTTTCTGTTGTTGATGTTAATTAAAGCCCTATCTGTTGTTGATGTTAATTAAAGCCCTATCTGTTGTTGATGTTAATTAAAGCGCTATCTGTTGTTGATGTTAATTAAAGCCCTATCTGTTGTTGATGTTAATTAAAGCCCTTTCTGTTGTTGATGTTAATGAAAGCCCTAGAGGACAGAGATATGAGCGTCCAATCGTTGCCGAATTTGCAATCTTCCCAAAAGGGAAGTGTGTTGCTCTCGTTGTTGATTAACTGTATATTGACAGCCAAATGTTCCGCGACACAAAGACTACTCCATGGCTATTCTGAAAGTTCTAATAGAGGAGTCGAATAATGGAACACCCAATACTAGCCATGGTAGGGATTGGAATGGAACACCCAATACTAGTCATGGTAGGGATTGGAATGGAACACCCAATACTAGCCATGGTAGGGATTGGAATGGAACACCCAATACTAGCCATGGTAGGGATTGGAATGGAACACCCGATACTAGCCATGGTAGGGATTGGAATAATAAAACATATTTATAGTAGGTAATAGTACTTTATAAAGGGATAAGACGATATTACAAGAAAAGATAACAAGCTAAATAATACATATTCAAATACAACTAAATTAGAACACAAGTACTCAATCAACATAGTGGAGATAAAAACATAGCGAACAGAAGACATAGAAGGCACAGTATGTGGGTATGTGTGGATGTATTGTGATGGAAGGTGTGGTGTGCGTTGTTGTGTTTGAATAAGTGTGGCGTTAAGTGAGTGAGAAAGGAAATGGTTGCATATCACAGAACTAACGTGTGTCTGTGAGCAGGGGTAGTGAGAGAGAGAGCTTTCAGTTTTGTGCAGATGAGGGATATACATTTTAAAATATAGTATACATCTAATATATATTTTATTGTCCTATCATGATAGAACAATCCCCAACCCTATATCCTGGTCACCCACCTGAGCGACCCATACACCAAAAGAGAAGTCCCCATCTGTTTTATGGACCTGCTGTGAGTTGACTATATGCAGCCAAAACAGGAAGATAAATGCGGTCAGAGACCTACTTGAGCAGCACCGCCCCCTCAAGATTCTGAGCCTGCCTGGCAGGGTTGGTCCTACAAAGCCAGAGCCCGCTGATGGGAGAGCATAATATACAAGGAAATTCTCAAAGCTGCTAATGAGAACCTTGACGACCTTTTACCTAGCCGGTGGGGATTCCGGTGGGGTACCCCCACCCAGGTAGTGGCACTGCTGGCAACACTGGCTGCAGTAACCCATGGGGAGGGGGTCACACTCGGACAATCAGAGAGGGGGTTTATCATTGTGGCCCAGGTGGCACAAAATAATCAAAGGTCTGACTGCACAGATGCTTGGGAAAAATGGTTACAACGGGGGGACCAGAGTGTTTGTGTCTCAGGTGAAGAGGGTGGATCTGATCTCCATCACCTAGGACTTGACATAGATTAAATAGATTCATCAAATCTCACATGGTTTTCAATTTCTGCTCAATCTTGCATGCTTTCTCAAACAGCTGTAACTGTATATGCATTCGTAAATCAGGTCCTTTCGTGAGTTGGGCTCTGGGATGTAACAACCTTTGAGCATCTGATTTTATGGTTAATTGTGGAGGAAAGGGGTTGAGTGTGTTAGAGTATGTGAGTGTGTGTTTATTCCACATCTGTTGCAAGGGGGGTAAGGATGTTAGGGAGAATATAGGATGAACCACAATCATTGTTTGCTAAAATAATAAGTGCTTGTCAAAAATGAAATGTAATACAATGGCAATCCGGGTTATATGTTAAAATCCTACGCATGAACTGCCAACATTATTACGCATATTAATTGATAATGATGGAAAATAAGATATGCAAGATATTTGAATAGATATACATTTTTAAATAGTTATATATGTATATTGAGGTGACAGCATTGGAAATGCTTTTGGCGGTTAATCTGCTTCTGTTTTGTGGGTGGCACTGTGTGCTGTTTTCGATGGATGGGTCCTGGCCTCTCGGGGCCTTAGGGATCCGGAGGGACGTGGGTGGTATGCTGATCACTGGGATGACGGCTCAACATGGGACGGAGAGGGGCTTTAGCGGGGGAATTAGTGGAGAACAATTGGAGGGTTACTTAGTATCAATGCAAATATCATGGTACAGCTATATGGACACTCAATCATTACAGTATTTTTTATTGGTAAATTTACAAACATATATAATGATAAATAAACTTGAAACTTGTATCTCATTATGGTAAGTGGTGAAATAAGTATAGCCAGCTATAATTGTAATGGTTTAGCAGATAATAACAAAAGATGAACAATATTTACATGGCTCAAAGAGAAGGAATATAATATCTATTGTTTACAGGAAACTCATTCAACAGTTCTAGATGAAGTTGCGAGGAAGGAGGAATGGGGGGGGGTGAAATATACTTCTCCCATGGGCAAATAAACTCAAAAGGGGTGATGATATTAATTAATAGTAATAGTAATGTGCAAATTGTCCAAATAGATACGCAAGGTAGATGGATTATTTTAAATATGTTATTGGACCATAAACAGATATGGCTCATTAACCTTTACGGACCAAATAATGATGATCCACACTTCTTTGACAATATACAGTGGGGAAAAAAAGTTTTTAGTCAGCCAACAATTGTGCAAGTTCTCCCACTTAAAAAGATGAGAGAGGCCTGTAATTTTCATCATAGGTACACGTCAACTATGACAGACAAATTGAGAAAAGAAAATCCAGAAAATCACATTGTGGGATTTTTTATGAATTTATTTGCAAATTATGGTGGAAAATAAGTATTTGGTCACCTACAAACAAGCAAGATTTCTGGCTCTCACAGACCTGTAACTTCTTCTTTAAGAGGCTCCTCTGTCCTCCACTCGTTACCTGTATTAATGGCACCTGTTTGAACTTGTTATCAGTATAAAAGACACCTGTCCACAACCTCAAACAGTCACATTCCAAACTCCACTATGGTCAAGACCAAAGAGCTGTCAAAGGACACTAGAAACAAAATTGTAGACCTGCACCAGGCTGGGAAGACTGAATCTGCAATAGGTAAGCAGCTTGGTTTGAATAAATCAACTGTGGGAGCAATTATTAGGAAATGGAAGACATGCAAGACCACTGATAATCTCCCTCGATCTGGGGCTCCACGCAAGATCTCACCCCGTGGGGTCAAAATGATCACAAGAACGGTGAGCAAAAATCCCAGAACCACACGGGGGGACCTAGTGAATGACCTGCAGAGAGCTGGGACCAAAGTAACAAAGCCTACCATCAGTAACACACTACGTCGCCAGGGACTCAAATCCTGCAGTGCGAGACGTGTCCCCCTGCTTAAGCCAGTACATGTCCAGGCCCGTCTGAAGTTTGCTAGAGTGCATTTGGATGATCCAGAAGAGGATTGGGAGAATGTCATATGGTCAGATGAAACCAAAATATAACTTTTTGGTAAAAACTCAACTCGTCGTGTTTGGAGTACAAAGAATGCTGAGTTGCATCCAAAGAACACCATACCTACTGTGAAGCATGGGGGTGGAAACATCATGCTTTGGGGCTGTTTTTCTGCAAAGGGACCAGGACGACTGATCCGTGTAAAGGAAAGAATGAATGGGGCCATGTATCGTGAGATTTTGAGTGAAAACCTCCTTCCATCAGCAAGGGCATTGAAGATGAAACGTGGCTGGGTCTTTCAGCATGACAATGATCCCAAACACAACGCCCGGGCAACGAAGGAGTGGCTTCGTAAGAAGCATTTCAAGGTCCTGGAGTGGCCTAGCCAGTCTCCAGATCTCAACCCCATAGAAAATCTTTGGAGGGATTTGAAAGTCCATGTTGCCCAGTGACAGCCTCAAAACATCACTGCTCTAGAGGAGATCTGCATGGAGGAATGGGCCAAAACAGTGTGTGAAAACCTTGTGAAGACTTACAGAAAACGTTTGACCTGTGTCATTGCCAACAAAGGGTATATAACAAAGTATTGAGAAACTTTTGTTATTGACCAAATACTTATTTTCCACCATAATTTGCAAATAAATTCATTAAAAATCCTACAATGTGATTTTCTGGATTTTTTTTTCTAATTTTGTCTGTCATAGTTGACGTGTACCTATGATGTAAATTACAGGCCTCTCTCATCTTTTTAAGTGGGAGAACTTGCACAATTGGTGGCTGACTAAATACTTTTTTTCCCCACTGTATATAATAAATTATCAACCCTGCAAGCAATTCAAGACAATATTATTATGGTGGGGGATTATAATACTGTTTTAAATAGCTCAATGGACCGTAAAGGAAAATCACACTTCAAACAATCACCCTCATGCTCTTAAGGAAATCGTGAATGTCATGGATACATTAGAACTTGTAGATATATGGAGGCTTAATTATCCTGATCTAGTGAGATATACATGGCGGAGACTGAATCAAGCTAGTCGTCTCGACTTCTTTCTTATGTCATTCTCGTTGGCACCAAAAGTTTAAAAAGTGTTGATAGGGGACAGAATGCGGTCGGACCATCATATAATTAACATATACATTACTCTTACTGAATTTCCACGTGGGCGAGGGTATATATATATTGGAAATTTAATCAAAGCCTATTGGATGATAATTTATTTTTAACTAAGACAAAGGAATTTATAACTGATTTTTTCCGACATAACATAGGTACAGCAAATCCCCTTATTGTATGGGACGCCTTTAAATGTGCCTTTAGAGGCCATGCAATTCAGTCCTCATCTCGAAAACAAAAGCAATTTAGGTCAAAAGAGTCCATACTAACAACGGAAATAGAAGGTCTAACAGAACAGATAGATGGCAATAAAAACTGTAACATAGAGGCTCAAAATAAATTAGAGGAAAAACAAAAAGAAATGGAGAAACTTATTCAAGAAAGATCAAGTGTAATATATTGTAAAAAATAAAGCAAACTGGATGGAATATGGGGAAAAATTCACCAAATGATTTTTTTATCTTCAACATAGGAATGCTACCAAAAATAATTTAATGAAACTGGTTACAATTGACAGAGTCACCCATGATTCACCAAATTATATTTTGAAGGAGGAAACAAAACATTAAGCATATGTTTTCATTTCAGTCGCCTCCATCTCCTCTAACTGAAGCTAATTGTAGAGATTTTTTTCTATTGATAATGTAAAATTAACAGCCATACAGAAAGACTCATGTGAAGGTGAAATTACAGAGGAGGAACTTCTGGATGCAATTAAAGACTTTAGGTCCGGGAAGACTTCAGGGTTGGATGGCATACCAGTCGAGGTATACCAAACCTTTTTTTATATACTAAGAGGACCGTTATTATCATGTTTTAACCACTCCTATGTAAATGGTAGATTATCAGACACTCAAGAAGAAGGTCTGATTTCATTATTACTGAAACAGGATACAAGTGGAAAATATGAAGATCCAGTCAATTAAAAAAATTGGAGGCCTTACACTTAAGTGTTGTGATGCAAAAATTCTAGCAAAATGTATAGCGCATATAATTAAAAAGGTATTGTCTGACATTATTCATTCTAATCAGACAGGTTTTTTACATGGAAGATACATTGGAGATAATATAAGGCAAGTACTGGAAACAATAGAACACTATGGAAAATATGGGAAACCAGGCCTGCTATTCATAGCAGACTTCGAAAAGGCATTTGATAAAGTATGACTAGGGTTTATATATAAATGCCTGGAGCATTTCAATTTTGGAGAATCTCTTATAAAATGGGTCAAAATCATGTATAGTAACCCTAGGTGTAAAATAGTAAATAATGGCTATTTCTCTGAAAGTTTTAAACTGTCAAGAGGAGTGAAACAAGGTTGTCCACTATCGGCATATCTATTTATTATGGCCATCGAGATGTTAGCTATTAAAATCAGATCCAACAATAATATCAAGGGATTAGAAATCCAGGGCTTAAAAACAAAGGCGTCATTGTACGCTGATGATTCATGTTGTTTTCTTTTAAATCCACAACTAGAATCCCTCCACAGCCTCATAGAGGATCTAGATACATTTTCTAACCTCTCTGGATTACAACCAAATTATGACAAATGTACTATATTACATATTGGATCACAAAAAAATACAATTTTTACATTGCCATGTAGTTTACCAATAAAATGGTCTGATGGTGATGTGGATATACTCGGAATACATATCCCAAAGGAAATCAAAACATTTTTATGTGGTCCTCTGTAGCTCAGCTGGTAGAGCACGGCGCTTGTAACGCCAAGGTAGTGGGTTCGATCCCCGGGACCACCCATACACAAAAATGTATGCACGCATGACTGTAAGTCGCTTTGGATAAATGCGTCTGCTAAATGGCATATTATTATTATTATTATTTATAGAAAGTTAGCAAAAATAGATAAGATCTTGCTACCATGGAAAGGTAACTACCTGTCAATTTGTGGAAAAATCACCCTGATTAACTCTTAAGTATTATCCCAGTTTACCTATTTGCTTATGGTCTTGCCTACGCGTAGCGAACAGTTTTTTAAATTATATGAGAAAAAAAAAAATCAATTTTATTTGGAACGGCAAGCCAGACCAAATTAAACGGGCCTATTTATATAATGAATTTGAATTCGGAGGACAGAAATGATTAAATATTAAAGCATTAGACCTATCACTAAAAGCTTCAGTCATACAAAAGTTATACTTAAATCCGAACTGGTTCTCTAGCAAATTAGTAAGATTGTCTCACCCAATGTTCAAGAATGGCCTTTTTCCCTTTATTCAGATTACAACCTCTCACTTTCAGTTATTTGAAAAGGAAATAATCTCCCAAATATCACTATTTCTAAAACAAGCCATAGAAAGTTGGTTGCAATTTCAATTTAATCCTCCAGAAACTCCAGAACAAATAATGCAAAAATATTGTGGTTAAACTGAAATATACTAATTGACAAAAAACCTATTTTTTTTACTAAATGTTTAAAAAAGGTATAATCTTTGTAAATGATATCATCAGTAGGACTGGTGGAGTTATGTCACACATGCAGCTAACAAAAACATATGGAAATGTCTGCTCTACCCAAAATTACAACCAAATAATTGCAGCCTTACCGCAAAAATGGAAGAGGAAAGTGGAAGGGGGAGAAAGTAAGGAACTTGTCTGTCGGCCTTGCATTAAAGAACATAATTGGTTAAAGAAAACTGTGATAAATAAAAAAGTATACCAGTTTCATTTAAGGACCAAAGGATTGACAGCCGTCCCATATACAGTGGGGGAAAAAAGTATTTAGTCAGCCACCAATTGTGCAAGTTCTCCCACTTAAAAAGATGAGAGAGGCCTGTAATTTTCATCATAGGTACACGTCAACTATGACAGACAAAATGATAATTTTTTTCTCCAGAAAATCACATTGTAGGATTTTTAATGAATTTATTTGCAAATTATGGTGGAAAATAAGTATTTGGTCAATAACAAAAGTTTCTCAATACTTTGTTATATACCCTTTGTTGGCAATGACACAGGTCAAACGTTTTCTGTAAGTCTTCACAAGGTTTTCACACACTGTTGCTGGTATTTTGGCCCATTCCTCCATGCAGATCTCCTCTAGAGCAGTGATGTTTTGGGGCTGTCGCTGGGCAACACAGACTTTCAACTCCCTCCAAAGATTTTCTATGGGGTTGAGATCTGGAGACTGGCTAGGCCACTCCAGGACCTTGAAATGCTTCTTACGAAGCCACTCCTTCATTGCCCGGGCGGTGTGTTTGGGATCATTGTCATGCTGAAAGACCCAGCCAAATTTCATCTTCAATGCCCTTGCTGATGTCTCACGATACATGGCCCCATTCATTCTTTCTTTTACATGGATCAGTCGTCCTGGTCCCTTTGCAGAAAAACAGCCCCAAAGCATGCTGTTTCCACCCCCATGCTTCACAGTAGGTATGGTGTTCTTTGGATGCAACTCAGCATTCTTTGTACTCCAAACACGACAAGTTGAGTTTTTACCAAAAAGTTCTATTTTGGTTTCATCTTACCATATGACATTCTCCCAATCCTCTTCTGGATCATCCAAATGCACTCTAGCAAACTTCAGACGGGCCTGGACATGTACTGGCTTAAGCAGGGGGACACGTCTGGCACTGCAGGATTTGAGTCCCTGGCGGCGTAGTGTGTTACTGATGGTAGGCTTTGTTACTTTGGTCCCAGCTCTCTGCAGGTCATTCACTAGGTCCCCCCGTGTGGTTCTGGGATTTTTGCTCACCGTTCTTGTGATCATTTTGACCCCACGGGGTGAGATCTTGCGTGGAGCCCCAGATCGAGGGAGATTATCAGTGGTCTTGTATGTCTACCATTTCCTAATAATTGCTCCCACAGTTGATTTCTTCAAACCAAGCTGCTTACCTATTGCAGATTCAGTCTTCCCAGCCTGGTGCAGGTCTACAATTTTGTTTCTGGTGTCCTTTGACAGCTCTTTGGTCTTGGCCATAGTGGAGTTTGGAGTGTGACTGTTTGAGGTTGTGGACAGGTGTCTTTTATACTGATAACAAGTTCAAACAGGTGCCATTAATACAGGTAACGAGTGGAGGACAGAGGAGCCTCTTAAAGAAGAAGTTACAGGTCTGTGAGAGCGAGAAATCTTGCATGTTTGTAGGTGACCAAATACTTATTTTCCACCATAATTTGCAAATAAATTCATTAAAAATCCTACGATGTGATTTTCTGGATTTTTTTCCCTCAATTTGTCTGTCATAGTTTACGTGTACCTATGATGAAAATTACAGGCCTCTCTCATCTTTTAAAGTGGGAGAACTTGCACAATTGGTGGCTGACTAAATACTTTTTTCCCCCACTGTATGTGCAGTGGGGAGAACGAGTATTTGATACACTGCCGATTTTGCAGGTTTTCCTACTTACAAAGCATGTAGAGGTCTGTAATTTGTATCATAGGTACACTTCAACTGTGAGAGACAGAATCTAAAACAAAAATCCAGAAAATCACATTGTATGATTTTTAAGTAATTAATTGGCATTTTATTGCATGACATAAGTATTTGATCACCTACCAACCAGTAAGAATTCCGTCTCTCACAGACCTGTTAGTTTTTCTTGAAGAAGCCCTCCTGTTCTCCACTCATTACCTGTATTAACTGAACCTGTTTGAACTCGTTATCTGTATAAAAGACATCTGTCCACACACTCAATCAAACAGACTCCAACCTCTCCACAATGGCCAAGACCAGAGAGCTGTGTAAGGACATCAGGGATAAAATTGTAGACCTGCACAAGGCTGGGATGGGCTACAGGACAATAGGCAAGCAGCTTGGTGAGAAGGCAACAACTGTTGGCGCAATTATTAGAAAATGGAAGAAGTTCAAGATGACAGTCAATCACCCTCGGTCTGGGGCTCCATGCAAGATGTCACCTCGTGGGGCATCAATGATCATGAGGAAGGTGAGGGATCAGCCCAGAACTACACGGCAGGACCTGGTCAATGACCTGAAGAGAGCTGGGACCACAGTCTCAAAGAAAACCATTAGTAACACATTACGCCGTCATGGATTAAAATCCTGCAGTGCACGCAAGGTCCCCCTGCTCAAGCCAGCGCATGTCCAGGCCCGTCTGAAGTTTGCCAATGACCATCTGGATGATCCAGAGGAGGAATGGGAGAAGGTCATGTGGTCTGATGAGACAAAAATAGAGCTTTTTGGTCTAAACTCCACTCGCTGTGTTTGGAGGAAGAAGAAGGATGAGTACAACCCCAAGAACACCATCCCAACCGTGAAGCATGGAGGTGGAAACATCATTCTTTGGGGATGCTTTTCTGCAAAGGGGACAGGACGACTGCACCATATTGAGGGGAGGATGGATGGGGCCATGTATCGCGAGATCTTGGCCAACAACCTCCTTCTCTCAGTAAGAGCATTGAAGATGGGTCGTGGCTGGGTCTTCCAGCATGACAACGACCGAAACACACAGCCAGGGCAACTAAGGAGTGGCTCCGTAAGAAGCATCTCAAGGTCCTGGAGTGGCCTAGCCAGTCTCCAGACCTGAACCCAATAGAAAATCTTTGGAGGGAGCTGAAAGTCTGTATTGCCCAGCGACAGCCCCGAAACCTGAAGGATCTGGAGAAGGTCTGTATAGAGGAGTGGGCCAAAATCCCTGCTGCAGTGTGTGCAAACCTGGTCAAGACCTACAGGAAACGTATGATCTCTGTAATTGCAAACAAAGGTTTCTGTACCAAATATTAAGTTCTGCTTTTCTGATGTATCAAATACTTATGTCATGCAATAAAATGCAAATTAATTACTTAAAAATCATACAATGTGATTTTCTGGATTTTTGTTTTACATTCCATCACTCACAGTTGAAATGTACCTATGATAAAAATTACAGACCTCTACATGCTTTGTAAGTAGGAAAACCTGCAAAATCGGCAGTGTATCAAATACTTGTTCTCCCCACTGTATGTGTATATATAAAAACATGGGGGATTGGAAGTGATGCAGACAATTACATTGATGGAATTTAAAATCTATCTGCAATATTAAGCTGATCTACCCCCCCCCCCCCCCCCATTTTTAAAAAAAATAATAATAATTTTAAAAAATAATAATAATTAAAGCTCTATCTATTGTTGATGTTAATTAAAGCCCTATCTATTGTTGATGTTAATTAAAGCCCTATCTATTGTTGATGTTAATTAAAGCCCTATCTATTGTTGATGTTAATTAAAGCCCTATCTGTTATTGATGTTAATTAAAGCCCTATCTGTTGTTGATGTTAATTAAAGCCCTATCTGTTGTTGATGTTAATTAAAGCCCTATCTGTTGTTGATGTTAATTAAAGCCCTATCTGTTGTTGATGTTAATTAAAGTAGGAGTTGTCAAAGCGCGCGTGTGTGCGTGCGCATGCCTGAGCTAATAGAGAAAACATAACGTGGAGTAGACTTTTGAGTTAGAAGGGGATATAAAATACTTCATTGAAGTCTCAACAGTAATTGAGTGCCCACTACAATAGGGAATAGAGGTCTGTAATTTGGGACACTGACATTCTGAAGTGTGTCTTTTGGGGTTAATGTGTTGAACACTGAAGTGACCAAATGGCTCATGGTTCCCATAGGACTCTGGTCAAAATCACATTTACATTTACGTCATTTAGCAGACGCTCTTTTCCAGAGCGACTTAGTGCACCATAGGCAATAGGTTACCATTTGGGATGCAGACCATGTGTTACGTTTGGGCTCTTGTTTTCATCATGTCTGTAATCTCATTGTGGAGGGAGGCTGGGGTCATCATATCTGTAATCTCATTGTGGAGGGAGGCTGGGGTCATCATATCTGTAATCTCATTGTGGAGGGAGGCTGGGATCATCATGTCTGTAATCTCATTGTGGAGGGAGGCTGGTGGCCAAAGAAGACTTTACTAAGAATGAAGACTTTACAGCTAAACAAGGCTTGACCCGGATCGCAAAGAAAACAGAACATACAAACATTGAATTGAAAGTCAATGTAAATTCAAACTCATGTGGGGCATCCCTGAAGTGAAGGCCTCATTCAACAAACAAATCATATGATGAATAATAATGATGATCGTAATAACTAAGTATCTCTTAGAAATTGAAAGATTATAATAATTTATTTCATGATAAAAAAAAAAAAAGAAAGATGTGAGATAGATCAAAAACGTTTACTGACGTGCTGACAGAGCTGTCTGCTAATTAGCTCTCGCTGCATTCATTATGCAAATAAGGGCCTTGACCCCTCTCACTCCAGAACCCCCCACGTGGGACCAGCCAATCACTAATGAGACAGGTTGAAACGAAGGTTCTGGAACACGGAGATGGAAGGGCCATATTGAGGAGTATAACGGCCATTCTACCGTAACGGAATTAGACTTTTAAAAATGTATTGTATTCCAAACAAAAAACATTGATTTCAAAAGTTTAACAAACCATACAACTCTATGCACAAGGACTACTTTGAACAATTTACACAGAAAACTTCACAAAAACACATTTACTGGAAGAACTGTGCAGATGGAAAGTTTGGTAACAGAATTATAGTAAAATCTCCCTACATTTTTGATGCGACCACATTTTCCCCAAACTCTTAAATATCTGCTCTGAATTAAGATTCAGAGATGTCCGCAGACAGAATGGGGTGTCAGCTATGACGACACCTTGAGTAGAAAAAAAAGAATACTTGGTTATTGAACTACAGTAGGTGAAGTGGATTTCACATCGAGTAACGGAATTATGGTAACGGAATTACATCATGGGTTCCCTGATATGGTTGAATTTTGGGTTGAATAGCGGGAACCGGATTACTTGCACAAATCCACTCCCTTTTCCCGGGAATAAATAACCGAGAGAAACTGGTAAATTGTAATAAATTACTGACGTGACATGAAAATGTAAAATTTTATGCGATGTCTAAATCTGGCTTCTCTAAGGCCTTATCTCTACTATCTGCACAATCAATCATAAATGCTCAGGGTGGAGACAGACAGTCCACCTCAGTATGGAGCGCAGTTCACAATGCATGTATCATCTCATCATGGTAACTTTATATCTTGTGACAGGTCGGCCTACATTTGCTTCAGCAATAGCCTATGCTACAGTAATATAAAGACTGAATGCAGCATAGCCTATGCTACAGTAATATAAAGACTGAATGCAGCATAGCCTATGCTACAGTAATATAAAGACTGAATGCAGCATATCCTATGCTACAGTAATATAAAGACTGAATGCAGCATAGCCTATGCTACAGTAATATGAAGACTGAATGCAGCATAGCCTATGCTACAGTAATATAAAGACTGAATGCAGCATAGCCTATGTTACAGTAATATAAAGACTGAATGCAGCATAGCCTATGCTACAGTAATATAAAGACTGAATGCAGCATAGCCTATGCTACAGTAATATAAAGACCGAATGCAGCATAGCCTATGCTACAGTAATATAAAGACCGAATGCGGCATAGCCTATGCTACAGTAATATAAAGACTGAATGCGGCATAGCCTATGCTACAGTAATATAAAGACTGAATGCAGCATAGCCTATGCTACAGTAATATAAAGACTGAATGCGGCATAGCCTATGCTACAGTAATATAAAGACTGAATGCAGCATAGCCTATGCTACAGTAATATAAAGACTGAATGCAGCATAGCCTACGCTACAGTAATATAAAGACCGAATGCAGCATAGCCTACGCTACAGTAATATAAAGACCGAATGCAGCATAGCCTACGCTACAGTAATATAAAGACCGAATGCAGCATAGCCTATGCTACAGTAATATAAAGACCGAATGCAGCATAGCCTATGCTACAGTAATATAAAGACTGAATGCAGCATAGCCTATGCTACAGTAATATAAAGACTGAATGCAGCATAGCCTATGCTACAGTAATATAAAGACTGAATGCAGCATAGCCTATGCTACAGTAATATAAAGACTGAATGCAGCATAGCCTATGCTACAGTAATATAAAGACTGAATGCAGCATAGCCTATGCTACAGTAATATGAAGACTGAATGCAGCATAGCCTATGCTACAGTAATATGAAGACTGAACGCAGCATAGCCTATGCTACAGTAATATAAAGACTGAACGCAGCATAGCCTATGCTACAGTAATATAAAGACTGAACGCAGCATAGCCTATGCTACAGTAATATAAAGACTGAACGCAGCATATCCTATGCTACAGTAATATAAAGACTGAACGCAGCATAGCCTATGCTACAGTAATATAAAGACTGAATGCAGCATAGCCTATGCTACGGTAATATAACGACTGAATGCAGCATAGCCTATGCTACGGTAATATAAAGACCGAATGCAGCATAGCCTATGCTACGGTAATATAACGACTGAATGCAGCATAGCCTATGCTACAGTAATATAAAGACTGAATGCAGCAAAGCCTATGCTACAGTAATATAAAGACTGAATGCAGCATAGACTATGCTACAGTAATATAAAGACTGAATGCAGCATAGCCTATGCTACAGTAATATAAAGACTGAATGCAGCATAGCCTATGCTACAGTAATATAAAGACCGAATGCAGCATAGCCTATGCTACAGTAATATAAAGACCGAATGCAGCATAGCCTATGCTACAGTAATATAAAGACTGAATGCAGCATAGTCTATGCTACAGTAATATAAAGACCGAATGCAGCATAGCCTATGCCACAGTAATATGAAGACCGAATGCAGCATAGCCTATGCTACAGTAATATAAAAGACTGAATGCAGCATAGACTATGCTACAGTAATATAAAGACTGAATGCAGCATAGCCTATGCTACGGTAATATGAAGACTGAATGCAGCATAGCCTATGCTACGGTAATATAACGACTGAATGCAGCATAGCCTATGCTACGGTAATATAAAGACTGAATGATGCATAGCCTATGCTACAGTAATATGAAGACTGAATGCAGCATAGCCTATGCTACGGTAATATGAAGACTGAATGCAGCATAGCCTATGCTACGGTAATATAACGACTGAATGCAGCATAGCCTATGCTACGGTAATATAAAGACTGAATGCAGCATAGCCTATGCTACGGTAATATAACGACTGAATGCAGCATAGCCTATGCTACGGTAATATAAAGACTGAATGCAGCATAGCCTATGCTACGGTAATATAACGACTGAATGCAGCATAGCCTATGCTACGGTAATATAAAGACTGAATGCAGCATAGCCTATGCTACGGTAATATAAAGACTGAATGCAGCATAGCATATGCTACAGTAATATGAAGACTGAATGCAGCATAGCCTATGCTACAGTAATATGAAGACTGAACGCAGCATAGCCTATGCTACAGTAATATAAAGACTGAACGCAGCATAGCCTATGCTACAGTAATATAAAGACTGAACGCAGCATAGCCTATGCTACAGTAATATAAAGACTGAACGCAGCATATCCTATGCTACAGTAATATAAAGACTGAACGCAGCATAGCCTATGCTACAGTAATATAAAGACTGAACGCAGCATAGCCTATGCTACAGTAATATAAAGACTGAATGCAGCATAGCCTATGCTACAGTAATATAAAGACTGAATGCAGCATAGCCTATGCTACAGTAATATAAAGACCGAATGCAGCATAGCCTATGCCACAGTAATATAAAGACTGAATGCAGCATAGCCTATGCTACAGTAATATAAAGACCGACTGCAGCATAGCCTATGCTACAGTAATATAAAGACCGAATGCAGCATAGCCTATGCCACAGTAATATAAAGACCGAATGCAGCATAGCCTATGCTACAGTAATATAAAGGCCGAATGCAGCATAGCCTATGCTACAGTAATATGAAGACTGAATGCAGCATAGCCTATGCTACAGTAATATAAAGACTGAATGCAGCATATCCTATGCTACAGTAATATAAAGACTGAATGCAGCATAGCCTACGCTACAGTAATATAAAGACTGAATGCAGCATAGCCTATGCTACAGTAATATAAAGACTGAATGCAGCATAGCCTATGCCACAGTAATATAAAGACCGAATGCGGCATAGCCTATGCTACAGTAATATAAAGACTGAATGCAGCATAGCCTATGCTACAGTAATATAAAGACCGAATGCAGCATAGCCTATGCTACAGTAATATAAAGACTGAATGCAGCATAGCCTATGCTACAGTAATATAACGACTGAATGCAGCATAGCCTATGCTACAGTAATATAAAGACTGAATGCAGCATAGCCTATGTTACAGTAATATAAAGACTGAATGCAGCATAGCCTATGCTACAGTAATATAAAGACTGAATGCAGCATAGCCTATGCTACATTAATATAAAGACTGAATGCAGCATAGCCTATGCTACAGTAATATAAAGACCGAATGCAGCATAGCCTATGCTACGGTAATATGAAGACTGAATGCAGCATAGCCTATGCTACGGTAATATAACGACTGAATGCAGCATAGCCTATGCTACAGTAATATAAAGACTGAATGCAGCATAGCCTACGCTACAGTAATATAAAGACTGAATGCAGCATAGCCTATGCTACAGTAATATAAAGACTGAATGCAGCATAGAATATGCCACAGTAATATAAAGACCGAATGCGGCATAGCCTATGCTACAGTAATATAAAGACTGAATGCAGCATAGCCTATGCTACAGTAATATAAAGACTGAATGCAGCATAGCCTATGCTACAGTAATATAAAGACTGAATGCAGCATAGCCTATGCTACAGTAATATAACGACTGAATGCAGCATAGCCTATGCTACAGTAATATAAAGACTGAATGCAGCATAGCCTATGTTACAGTAATATAAAGACTGAATGCAGCATAGCCTATGCTACAGTAATATAAAGACTGAATGCAGCATAGCCTATGCTACAGTAATATAAAGACTGAATGCAGCATAGCCTATGCTACAGTAATATAAAGACCGAATGCAGCATAGCCTATGCTACGGTAATATGAAGACTGAATGCAGCATAGCCTATGCTACGGTAATATAACGACTGAATGCAGCATAGCCTATGCTACGGTAATATAAAGACTGAATGCAGCATATCCTATGCTACGGTAATATAAAGACTGAATGCAGCATAGCCTATGCTACGGTAATATAAAGACTGAATGCAGCATAGCCTATGCTACAGTAATATGAAGACTGAATGCAGCATAGCCTATGCTACAGTAATATGAAGACTGAATGCAGCATAGCCTATGCTACGGTAATATAACGACTGAATGCAGCATAGCCTATGCTACGGTAATATAAAGACTGAATGCAGCATAGCCTATGCTACGGTAATATAACGACTGAATGCAGCATAGCCTATGCTACAGTAATATAAAGACTGAATGCAGCATAGCCTATGCTACAGTAATATAAAGACTGAATGCAGCATAGACTATGCTACAGTAATATAAAGACTGAATGCAGCATAGCCTATGCTACAGTAATATAAAGACTGAATGCAGCACAGCCTATGCTACAGTAATATAAAGACCGAATGCAGCATAGCCTATGCTACAGTAATATAAAGACCGAATGCAGCATAGCCTATGCTACAGTAATATAAAGACTGAATGCAGCATAGTCTATGCTACAGTAATATAAAGACCGAATGCAGCATAGCCTATGCCACAGTAATATGAAGACCGAATGCAGCATAGCCTATGCTACAGTAATATAAAGACTGAATGCAGCAGAGCATATGCTACAGTAATATAAAGACTGAATGCAGCATAGCCTATGCTACAGTAATATAAAGACTGAATGCAGCATAGCCTATGCTACAGTAATATAAAGACTGAATGCAGCATAGCCTATGCTACAGTAATATGAAGACTGAATGCAGCATAGCCTATGCCACAGTAATATGAAGACCGAATGCAGCATAGCCTATGCTACAGTAATATAAAGACTGAATGCAGCATAGCCTATGCTACAGTAATATAAAGACTGAATGCAGCATAGCCTATGCTACGGTAATATGAAGACTGAATGCAGCATAGCCTATGCTACGGTAATATAACGACTGAATGCAGCATAGCCTATGCTACGGTAATATAAAGACTGAATGATGCATAGCCTATGCTACAGTAATATGAAGACTGAATGCAGCATAGCCTATGCTACGGTAATATGAAGACTGAATGCAGCATAGCCTATGCTACGGTAATATAACGACTGAATGCAGCATAGCCTATGCTACGGTAATATAAAGACTGAATGCAGCATAGCCTATGCTACGGTAATATAACGACTGAATGCAGCATAGCCTATGCTACGGTAATATAAAGACTGAATGCAGCATAGCCTATGCTACGGTAATATAACGACTGAATGCAGCATAGCCTATACTACGGTAATATAAAGACTGAATGCAGCATAGCCTATGCTACGGTAATATAAAGACTGAATGCAGCATAGCCTATGCTACAGTAATATGAAGACTGAATGCAGCATAGCCTATGCTACAGTAATATGAAGACTGAATGCAGCATAGCCTATGCTACAGTAATATAATGACTGAATGCAGCATAGCCTATGCTACGGTAATATAAAGACTGAATGCAGCATAGCCTATGCTACGGTAATATAACGACTGAATGCAGCATAGCCTATGCTACAGTAATATAAAGACTGAATGCAGCATAGCCTATGCTACAGTAATATAAAGACTGAATGCAGCATAGCCTATGCTACAGTAATATAAAGACTGAATGCAGCATAGTCTATGCTACAGTAATATAAAGACCGAATGCAGCATAGCCTATGCCACAGTAATATGAAGACCGAATGCAGCATAGCCTATGCTACAGTAATATAAAAGACTGAATGCAGCATAGACTATGCTACAGTAATATAAAGACTGAATGCAGCATAGCCTATGCTACGGTAATATGAAGACTGAATGCAGCATAGCCTATGCTACGGTAATATAACGACTGAATGCAGCATAGCCTATGCTACGGTAATATAAAGACTGAATGATGCATAGCCTATGCTACAGTAATATGAAGACTGAATGCAGCATAGCCTATGCTACGGTAATATGAAGACTGAATGCAGCATAGCCTATGCTACGGTAATATAACGACTGAATGCAGCATAGCCTATGCTACGGTAATATAAAGACTGAATGCAGCATAGCCTATGCTACGGTAATATAACGACTGAATGCAGCATAGCCTATGCTACGGTAATATAAAGACTGAATGCAGCATAGCCTATGCTACGGTAATATAACGACTGAATGCAGCATAGCCTATGCTACGGTAATATAAAGACTGAATGCAGCATAGCCTATGCTACGGTAATATAAAGACTGAATGCAGCATAGCATATGCTACAGTAATATGAAGACTGAATGCAGCATAGCCTATGCTACAGTAATATGAAGACTGAACGCAGCATAGCCTATGCTACAGTAATATAAAGACTGAACGCAGCATAGCCTATGCTACAGTAATATAAAGACTGAACGCAGCATAGCCTATGCTACAGTAATATAAAGACTGAACGCAGCATATCCTATGCTACAGTAATATAAAGACTGAACGCAGCATAGCCTATGCTACAGTAATATAAAGACTGAACGCAGCATAGCCTATGCTACAGTAATATAAAGACTGAATGCAGCATAGCCTATGCTACAGTAATATAAAGACTGAATGCAGCATAGCCTATGCTACAGTAATATAAAGACCGACTGCAGCATAGCCTATGCTACAGTAATATAAAGACCGAATGCAGCATAGCCTATGCCACAGTAATATAAAGACTGAATGCAGCATAGCCTATGCTACAGTAATATAAAGACCGACTGCAGCATAGCCTATGCTACAGTAATATAAAGACCGAATGCAGCATAGCCTATGCCACAGTAATATAAAGACCGAATGCAGCATAGCCTATGCTACAGTAATATAAAGGCCGAATGCAGCATAGCCTATGCTACAGTAATATGAAGACTGAATGCAGCATAGCCTATGCTACAGTAATATAAAGACTGAATGCAGCATATCCTATGCTACAGTAATATAAAGACTGAATGCAGCATAGCCTACGCTACAGTAATATAAAGACTGAATGCAGCATAGCCTATGCTACAGTAATATAAAGACTGAATGCAGCATAGCCTATGCCACAGTAATATAAAGACCGAATGCGGCATAGCCTATGCTACAGTAATATAAAGACTGAATGCAGCATAGCCTATGCTACAGTAATATAAAGACCGAATGCAGCATAGCCTATGCTACAGTAATATAAAGACTGAATGCAGCATAGCCTATGCTACAGTAATATAACGACTGAATGCAGCATAGCCTATGCTACAGTAATATAAAGACTGAATGCAGCATAGCCTATGTTACAGTAATATAAAGACTGAATGCAGCATAGCCTATGCTACAGTAATATAAAGACTGAATGCAGCATAGCCTATGCTACATTAATATAAAGACTGAATGCAGCATAGCCTATGCTACAGTAATATAAAGACCGAATGCAGCATAGCCTATGCTACGGTAATATGAAGACTGAATGCAGCATAGCCTATGCTACGGTAATATAACGACTGAATGCAGCATAGCCTATGCTACAGTAATATAAAGACTGAATGCAGCATAGCCTACGCTACAGTAATATAAAGACTGAATGCAGCATAGCCTATGCTACAGTAATATAAAGACTGAATGCAGCATAGAATATGCCACAGTAATATAAAGACCGAATGCGGCATAGCCTATGCTACAGTAATATAAAGACTGAATGCAGCATAGCCTATGCTACAGTAATATAAAGACTGAATGCAGCATAGCCTATGCTACAGTAATATAAAGACTGAATGCAGCATAGCCTATGCTACAGTAATATAACGACTGAATGCAGCATAGCCTATGCTACAGTAATATAAAGACTGAATGCAGCATAGCCTATGTTACAGTAATATAAAGACTGAATGCAGCATAGCCTATGCTACAGTAATATAAAGACTGAATGCAGCATAGCCTATGCTACAGTAATATAAAGACTGAATGCAGCATAGCCTATGCTACAGTAATATAAAGACCGAATGCAGCATAGCCTATGCTACGGTAATATGAAGACTGAATGCAGCATAGCCTATGCTACGGTAATATAACGACTGAATGCAGCATAGCCTATGCTACGGTAATATAAAGACTGAATGCAGCATATCCTATGCTACGGTAATATAAAGACTGAATGCAGCATAGCCTATGCTACGGTAATATAAAGACTGAATGCAGCATAGCCTATGCTACAGTAATATGAAGACTGAATGCAGCATAGCCTATGCTACAGTAATATGAAGACTGAATGCAGCATAGCCTATGCTACGGTAATATAACGACTGAATGCAGCATAGCCTATGCTACGGTAATATAAAGACTGAATGCAGCATAGCCTATGCTACGGTAATATAACGACTGAATGCAGCATAGCCTATGCTACAGTAATATAAAGACTGAATGCAGCATAGCCTATGCTACAGTAATATAAAGACTGAATGCAGCATAGACTATGCTACAGTAATATAAAGACTGAATGCAGCATAGCCTATGCTACAGTAATATAAAGACTGAATGCAGCATAGCCTATGCTACAGTAATATAAAGACCGAATGCAGCATAGCCTATGCTACAGTAATATAAAGACCGAATGCAGCATAGCCTATGCTACAGTAATATAAAGACTGAATGCAGCATAGTCTATGCTACAGTAATATAAAGACCGAATGCAGCATAGCCTATGCCACAGTAATATGAAGACCGAATGCAGCATAGCCTATGCTACAGTAATATAAAGACTGAATGCAGCAGAGCATATGCTACAGTAATATAAAGACTGAATGCAGCATAGCCTATGCTACAGTAATATAAAGACTGAATGCAGCATAGCCTATGCTACAGTAATATAAAGACTGAATGCAGCATAGCCTATGCTACAGTAATATGAAGACTGAATGCAGCATAGCCTATGCCACAGTAATATGAAGACCGAATGCAGCATAGCCTATGCTACAGTAATATAAAGACTGAATGCAGCATAGCCTATGCTACAGTAATATAAAGACTGAATGCAGCATAGCCTATGCTACGGTAATATGAAGACTGAATGCAGCATAGCCTATGCTACGGTAATATAACGACTGAATGCAGCATAGCCTATGCTACGGTAATATAAAGACTGAATGATGCATAGCCTATGCTACAGTAATATGAAGACTGAATGCAGCATAGCCTATGCTACGGTAATATGAAGACTGAATGCAGCATAGCCTATGCTACGGTAATATAACGACTGAATGCAGCATAGCCTATGCTACGGTAATATAAAGACTGAATGCAGCATAGCCTATGCTACGGTAATATAACGACTGAATGCAGCATAGCCTATGCTACGGTAATATAAAGACTGAATGCAGCATAGCCTATGCTACGGTAATATAACGACTGAATGCAGCATAGCCTATACTACGGTAATATAAAGACTGAATGCAGCATAGCCTATGCTACGGTAATATAAAGACTGAATGCAGCATAGCCTATGCTACAGTAATATGAAGACTGAATGCAGCATAGCCTATGCTACAGTAATATGAAGACTGAATGCAGCATAGCCTATGCTACAGTAATATAATGACTGAATGCAGCATAGCCTATGCTACGGTAATATAAAGACTGAATGCAGCATAGCCTATGCTACGGTAATATAACGACTGAATGCAGCATAGCCTATGCTACAGTAATATAAAGACTGAATGCAGCATAGCCTATGCTACAGTAATATAAAGACTGAATGCAGCATAGCCTATGCTACAGTAATATAACAACTGAATGCGAATCTAATTTATACATCTCCATATGGCTCTCGGGGGTCACCTTCTTTTTTATTGTAAAGAGGATTTTTTTTATTGCAGCTGCAGTTTTAAAACACTCAAACATCGTTGCTTTACATCAGTGCGCACGCGAGCAGTCTTTCTCACTCCCCATCAATTCCGTTGAAATTGCATCCAAAATAGATCATCCTGTTCAAGATTGATATATACAGTGCCTTCAGAAAGTATTCATACCCCTTAAATTACTCCACATTTGGTTGTGTTACAGCCTGAATTCAAAATGGATATATATTTTTAAAAAAATATCTCACCCATCTACACACAATAATAACCCATAATGACAAAGTAAAAACATGTTTTTAGAAAATTGTGCAAATGTATTAAATTAAATACAGAAATATCAAATGTACATAAGTATTCACATTCCTGAGTCAATACTTTGTAGAAGTACCTTTGGCAGCAATTACAGCTGTGAGTCTTTCTGGGCCTTGTTCCCACTGCAGGCCTTAATGATAAAATCCGTTTTGTTTTTTAGATTCGTTTTCGACTGCTGACTGTCCAAACAGCAAGATACAAGTGACCAAATCGGATTTGTGTGTGTTCAGAGGACAGCAGTCATTTGCTGACAAGGCTACACTAGCTGTCATAGTGACGAGAGGTGTAGGCTGATTGGTGGTGGTGCTCGTGCTTCACTCAGAAGTTATGTAGCAAGCTAAGGTGACCACAATACAATGCCTGCCATGGACGTTTCCCAGCTGCTTTGAAATGTTCAAAATCATAGGGTAAGAACATTTTTAAAGCCTCAAAGGATGATCCAACTTTCAAAACAAGTCCTTTTTGGCTAGCCACAGCAGTCAACTAGCTAGCTAGCCACAACAGTCAACTAGCTAGCTAGCTAGCTGTTTAGCACATTCACTCATTCGTTTGTAAACAATTAACAAGCTAGTTAGCTACCACATGTTCTTGTCAAAATGTCAACAGAGTAGCTAGCAAGCAACAAGATATACCAAATAACAGTATAAAAAAAACACTATAAATCAGATTCGACCGTTCAGACACAAGTCACTTGACCAGGAATCACATTTGTAACTGACTTCAAACCACCTACGAAGGTGGTTTGAAATGTGGCTTGAAATATAGATAAATAATAGATTTTAAAAACAGGTAAAAATACACCTTGCGGAACAGCGGAGACTGTGAAGAGACACACACACAGGTGCATACACGTATACAGTGGCTTGCTAAAGTATTCACCCCCCTTGGCATTTTCCCTATTTTGTTGCCTTACAACCTGAAATTAAAATTGATTTTTTGGGGGTTTGTATCATTTGATTTACACAACATGCCTACCACTTTGAAGATTCAAAATATATTTTATTGTGAAACAACAAGAAATAAGACAAAAAAACAGAAAACTTGAGCGTGCATAACTATTCACCCCCCCCAAAGTCAATACTTTTTAGAGCCACCTTTTGCAGCAATTACAGCTGCAAGTCTCTTGGGGTATGTCTATATAAGCTTGGCACATCTAGCCACTGGGATTTTTGCCCATTCTTCAAGGCAAAACTGCTCCAGCTCCTTCAAGTTGGATGGGTTCCGCTGGTGTACAGCAATCTTTAAGTCATACCACAGATTCTCAATTGGATTGAGGTCTGGGCTTTGACTAGGCCATTCCAAGACATTTAAATGTTTACCCTTAAACCACTCAAGTGTTGCTTTAGCAGTATGCTTAGGGTCATTGTCCTACTGGAAGGTGAACCACCGTCCCAGTCTCAAATCTCTGGAAGACAGAAACAGGTTTCCCTCAAGAATTTCCCTGTATTTAGCACCATCCATCATTCCTTCAATTCTGACCAGTTTCCCAGTCCCTGCCAATGAAAAACATCCCCACAGGATGATGCTGCCACCACCATGGTGTTGGGTTTGCGCCAGACATAACGTTTTCCTTGAAGGCCAAAAAGCCCAATTTTAGTCTCATCTGACCAGAGTACCTTCTTCCATATGTTTGGGGAGTCTCCCACATGCCTTTTGGCGAACACCAAACGTGTTTGCTTATTTTTTTCTTTAAGCAATGGCTTTTTTCTGGCCACTCTTCCGTAAAGCCCAGCTCTGTGGAGTGTACGGCTTAAAAAGTGGTCCTATGGACAGATACTGCAGTTATGAGCCGAACTCCGGATGCAAGGGCAAGGTAAGGCATGGTGAGTAGTCATGCTGTACTTCGCTCCACAGGTAATATGACACATTACATTACAATGGAACGATTTGATTAGTGTAATGTTGGCTAGCTACATAGTTGTATTTGTATCAAAGATAAAGGTGTAGTATAAAGTAACTATCGAGGTTAGCTAGCCAGCTACACTCGCTCGCAGCGACGCCGTTTTTCAAACAAAGTCAACACCGCAGCCATTGCTAGCTAGCCAACACTACCAGCTACCAGCTAGCAGTACTGTAGCAGTACTGTAGCAACTAAATACAATATCATTTTAGCCAGCTACATTCGTTCGCAGCGACGCCGTTTTTCCAAACAAAGTCAACACAGCAGCCATTGCTAGCTAGCCAACACCACCAGCTAGCAGTACTGTAGTAGCTAAATACAATATCTTTGTGCTAGCTAGCCAACACTTAATTATTGCTGCGTTATGAAAGGAACTAGACACGGACACGAATTATCTGTTTAGTGCGTTAACACACTATTGGTAGTTTGTTGTAACCAAGTATTGGTGCTAAACCGTGTGTTATTGGATGCTAGCATGCTAGTTAGCTATGGCGTCATAGTTAGCTAGCTGAATAAAGTAAGTTGAGTCTATTCCTTGAAACATTGAACCGCTGTAGTTTACAACAATTCTAATTTCTAAAGTGGAAGTTGGGAGAGTTTTATTCGGGTGTTTCAGTGAAACAATTATAGTTTCTGAGGTGGAAGTTGGGAGAGTTATATTTGGGAGTTGTGGTGAGGGAGGCCCGCTCTCTCCTTTCCCAGATGTTTAGTTCATTTCATTCCGATCTCCTCTGCATTATTGTAGCCATTTGCTACAGCCTGTCAACTATGCCTCTGCCTATCCCTGTTCTCTCCTCTCCGCACAGGCTACACAAACGCCTCACACCGCGTGGCTGCTGCCTCTCTAACCTGGTGGTCCCTGCACGCACCACACACCTGGAGTTCCAGGTCTCAGGCAGCCTCTGGAACTGCCGTTCTGCTGCCAACAAGGCTGACTTCATCCCAGCCTATGCTACCCTCCAGTCCCTCGACTTCCTGGCGCTGACGGAAACATGGATTACCACTGAAAACACTGCTACTCCTACTGCTCTCTCCTCATCTGACCATGTGTTCTCGCATACCCCGAGAGCATCTGGTCAGAGGGGTGGTGGCACAGGAATCCTCATCTCTCCCAAGTGGACATTCTCAATTTTTCCCCTAACCCATCTGTCTATCTCCTCATTTGAATTCCATGCTGTCACAGTCACTAGCCCATTTAAGCTTAATATCCTTGTCATCTATCGCCCTCCAGGTTCCCTTGGAGAGTTCATCAATGAGCTTGACGCCTTGATAAGTTCCTTTCCTGAGGATGGCTCACCCCTCACAGTTTTGGGGGATTTCAACCTCCCTACGTCTACATTTGACTCATTTCTCTCTGCCTCCTTCTTTCCACTCCTCTCCTCTTTTGACCTCACCCTCTCACCGTCCCCCCCTACTCACAAGGCAGGCAATACACTTGACCTCATCTTTACTAGATGCTGCTCTTCTACTAATCTCACTGCAACTCCCCTCCATGTCTCCGACCACTACTTTGTATCCTTTTCTCTCTCGCTCTCCTCCAACACTACTCACTCTGCCCCTACACAGATGGTAATGCGCCGCCGCAACCTTCACTCTCCCTCTCCCACTACTCTCTCCTCTTCCATCCTATCATCTCTTCCCTCTGCTCAATCCTTCTCCCTCCAATCTCCTGATTCTGCCTCCTCAACCCTCCTCTCCTCCCTTTCTGCATCCTTTGACTCTCTGTGTCCCCTATCCTCCCGGCCGACTCGGTCCTCCCCTCCAGCTCCGTGGCTTGATGACTCATTGCGAGCTCACAGAACAGAGCTCCGGGCAGCGGAGCGGAAATGGAAGAAAACTAAACTCCCTGCCGACCTGGCATCTTTTCACTCCCTCCTCTCTACATCTGTTTCTGCTGCTAAGGCCACTTTCTACCACTCTAAATTCCAAGCATCTGCCTCTAACCCTAGGAAGCTCTTTGCCACATTCTCCTCCCTGCTGAATCCTCCTCCTCCCCCCCCCCCCCTCTCTGTGGATGACTTCGTCAACCACTTTGAAAAGAAGGTTGACGACATCCGATCCTCGTTTGTTAAGTCTAATGACACTGCTGGTCCTGCTCACACTGCCCTACCCTATGCTTTGACTTCTTTCTCCCCTCTCTCTCCAGATAAAATCTTGCGACTTGTGACTGCAGGCCGCCCAACAACCTGCCCGCTTGACCCCATCCCCTCCTCTCTTCTCCAGACCATCTCCGGTGACCTTCTCCCCTACCTCACCTCGCTGATCAACTCATCCTTGACCGCTGGCTATGTCCCTTCCGTCTTCAAGAGAGCGAGAGTTGCACCCCTTCTCAAAAAACCAACACTCGATCCCACTGATGTCAACAACTACAGACCAGTATCCCTTTCTTTTCTTTCCAAAACTATTGAGCGTGCCGTCTTTAGCCAACTCTCTTGCTATCTCTCTCAGAATGACCTTCTTGATCCAAACCAGTCAGGTTTCAGGACTGGTCATTCAACTGAGACTGCTCTTCTCTGTGTCACGGAGGCTCTTCGCACTGCTAAAGCTAACTCTCTCTCCTCTGCTCTTGTCCTTCTAGACCTGTCTGCTGCCTTTGATACTGTGAACCATCAGATCCTCCTCTCCACCCTCTCCGAGCTGGGCATCTCCGGCGCGGCTCACTCCTGGATTGCGTCCTACCTGACCGGTCGCTCCTACCAAGTGGCGTGGCGAGAAGCTGTCTCCGCACCACGTGCTCTCACCACTGGTGTCCCCCAGGGCTCAGTTCTAGGCCCTCTCCTATTCTCCCTATACACCAAGTCACTTGGCTCTGTCATATCCTCACATGGCCTCTCCTATCATTGCTACGCTGACGATACACAACTAATCTTCTCCTTTCCCCCTTCTGATAACCAGGTGGCGAATCGCATCTCTGCATGTCTGGCAGACATATCAGTATGGATGACGGATCACCACCTCAAGCTGAACCTTGGCAAGACGGAGCTGCTCTTCCTCCCGGGGAAGGACTGCCCGTTCCATGATCTCGCCATCACGGTTGACAACTCCGTTGTGTCCTCCTCCCAGAGTGCGAAGAGCCTTGGCGTGACCCTGGACAACACCCTGTCGTTCTCCGCTAACATCAAGGCGGTGACCCGATCCTGCAGGTTCATGCTCTACAACATTCGGAGAGTACGACCCTGCCTTACACAGGAAGCGGCACAGGTCCTAATCCAGGCACTTGTCATCTCCCGTCTGGATTACTGCAACTCGCTGTTGGCTGGGCTCCCTGCCTGTGCCATTAAACCCCTACAACTCATCCAGAATGCCGCAGCCCGTCTGGTGTTCAACCTTCCCAAGTTCTCTCACGTCACCCCGCTCCTCCGCACACTCCACTGGCTTCCAGTTGAAGCTCGCATCTGTTACAAGACCATGGTGCTTGCCTATGGAGCTGTGAGGGGAACGGCACCTCCGTACCTTCAGGCTCTGATCAGTCCCTACACCCAAACGAGGGCATTGCGTTCATCCACCTCTGGCCTGCTGGCTCCCCTTCCTCTGCGGAAGCATAGTTCCCGCTCAGCCCAGTCAAAACTGTTCGCTGCTCTGGCACCCCAATGGTGGAACAAGCTCCCTCACGACGCCAGGACAGCGGAGTCACTCACCACCTTCCGGAGACATTTGAAACCCCACCTCTTTAAGGAATACCTGGGATAGGATAAAGTAATCCTTCTACCCCCCCCCCCCCCCCCCCCCTAAAAAATAAATAAAATAAATAAAATTGGTAAAGTGGTTAACCCACTGGCTATAGGGTGAATGCACCAATTTGTAAGTGGCTCTGGATAAGAGCGTCTGTTAAATGACGTAAATGTAAATGTAATACTCCAATCTCCACTGTGGAGCTTTGCAGCTCCTTCAGGGTTATCTTTGGTCTCTTTGTTGCCTCTCTGATTAATGCCCTCATTGCCTGGTCCGTGAGTTTTGGTGGGCGGCCCTCTCTTGGCAGGTTTGTTGTGGTGCCATATTCTTTCCATTTTTTAATAATGGATTTATTGGTGCTCCGTGGGATGTTCAAAGTTTCAGATTTTTTTTTATAACCCAACCCTGATCTGTACTTCTCCACAACTTTGTCCCTGACCTGTTTGGAGAGCTCCTTGGTCTTCATGGTGCCGCTTGCTTGGTGGTGCCCCTTGCTTAGTGGTGTTGCAGACTCTGGGGCCTTTCAGAACAGGTGTATATATACTGAGATCATGTGACAGATCATGTGACACTTAGATTGCACACAGGTGGACTTTATTTAACTAATTATGTGATATCTGAAGGTAATTGGATCTTATTTAGGGGCTTCATAGCAAAAGGGGGTGAATACATATGCACGCACCACTTTTCCGTTATTATTTATTTGAATTTTTTGAAACAAGTTAATTTTTTTATTTCACTTCACCAATTTGGACTATTTTGTGTATGTCCATTGCATGAAACCAAATAAAAATCCATTTAAATTACAGGTTGTAATGCAACAAAATAGGAAACATACCAAGGGGGATGCATACTTTACAGGGCACTGTACATATAGACACTCACTCTACACACACGTACACATGGATGTTGTATTGTAAATATGTGATAGTGGAGTAGTGGCCTGAGGGAACACACTAAATGTATTGGGTAAAGTGTTATGAAATATAATGTCATGTAATATTTTAAATTGTATATAGTGGGGAGAACAAGTATTTGATACACTGCCAATTTTGCAGGTTTTCCTACTTACAAAGCATGTAGAGGTCTGCAATTTCTATCATAGGTACACTTCAACTGTGAGAGACGGAATCTAAAACAAAAATCCAGAAGATCACATTGTATGATTTTTAAGTAATTAATTTGCATTTTATTGCATGACATAAGTATTTGATCACCTACCAACCAGTAAGAATTCAGGCTCTCACAGACCTGTTAGTTTTTCTTTAAGAAGCCCTCCTGTTCTCCACTCATTACCTGTATTAACTGCACCTGTTTGAACTTGTTACCTGTATAAAAGACAACTGTCCACACACTCAATCAAACAGACTCCAACCTCTCCACAATGGCCAAGACCAGAGAGCTGTGTAAGGACATCAGGGATAAAATTGTAGACCTGCACAAGGCTGGGATGGGCTACAGGACAATAGGCAAGCAGCTTGGTGAGAAGGCAACAACTGTTGGCGCAATTATTAGAAAATGGAAGAAGTTCAAGATGACGGTCAATCACCCTCGGTCTGGGGCTCCATGCAAGATCTCACCACGTGGGGCATTAATGATCATGAGGAAGTTGAGGGATCAGCCCAGAACTACACGGCAGGACCTGGTAAATGACCTGAAGAGAGCTGGGACCACAGTCTCAAAGAAAACCATTAGTAACACACTATGCCGTCATGGATTAAAATCCTGCAGCGCACGCAAGGTCCCCCTGCTCAAGCCAGCGCATATCCAGGCCCGTCTGAAGTTTGCCAATGACCATCTGGATGATCCAGAGGAGGAATGGGAGAAGGTAATGTGGTCTGATGAGACAAAAATAGAGCTTTTTGGTCTAAACTCCACTCGCCGTGTTTGGAGGAAGAAGAAGGATGAGTACAACCCCAAGAACACCATCCCAACCGTGAAGCATGGAGGTGGAAACATCATTCTTTGGGGATGCTTTTCTGCAAAGGGGACAGGACGACTGCACCGTATTGACGGGAGGATGGATGGGGCCATGTATCATGAGATCTTGGCCAACAACCTCCTTCCCTCAGTAAGAGCATTGAAGATGGGTCGTGGCTGGGTCTTGCAGCATGACAACGACCCGAAACACACAGCCAGGGCAACTAAGAAGCATCTCAAGGTCCTGGACTGGCCTAGCCAGTCTCCAGACCTGAACCCAATAGAAAATCTTTGGAGGGAGCTGAAAGTCTGTATTGCCCAGCGACAGCCCCGAAACCTGAAGGATCTGGAGAAGGTCTGTATGGAGGAGTGGGCCAAAATTCCTGCTGCAGTGTATGCAAACCTGGTCAAGACCTACAGGAAACGTATGATCTCTGTAATTGCAAACAAAGGTTTCTGTACCAAATATTAAGTTCCACTTTTCTGATGTATCAAATACTTATGTCATGCAATAAAATGCAAATTAATTACCTAAAAATCATACAATGTGATTTTCTGGACTTTTTTTTAGATTCCGTCTCTCACAGTTGAAGTGTACCTATGATAAAAATTACAGACCTCTACATGCTTTGTAAGTAGGAAAACCTGCAAAATCGGCAGTGTATCAAATACTTGTTCTCCGGCATCTCGGAACACACAATTTGTCGGTCCTTGTCACAGATGAGGTCCTTGTCATGGATGGGCTATTGCAGCAGACGACCACACCGGGTTCCACTCCTATCAGCTAAAAACAAGAAGAAGCGGCTCCATTGGGCACGCCATCACCAACACTGGACAAATGAGGAGCGTTAAAATATTGCCTGGTCCAACGAATCCTGGTTCCTGTTGCGTCATGCTGATGGCAGAGTCAGGATCTGGCGTAAGCAGCATGAGTCCATGGCCCCATCCTGCCTGGTGTCAACGGTTCGGGCTGGTGGCGGTGGTGTAATGGTGTGGGGAATGTTTTCCTGGCACACGTTAAGTCCCTTGATTCCTAATTGAGCAGCGTTTCCATGCCCTGAAGAATTCAAGCTGTTCTGGAGGCAAAGGGGTCCGACCCAGTACACCAACCCGGTGTACCTAACAAACTAGCCACTGATTGCATATACACACTGAACAAAAATATAAACACAACATCTAAAGTTTTGGTCCCATGTTTCTTGAGCTGAAATAAAAGATCCCCGAAATGTTCCATCTGCACAAAAAGCTTATTTTTACATCCCTGTTAGTCAGCATTTCTCCTTTGCCAAGATTATCCATCCACTTGACAGGTGTGACATATCAAGAAGCTGATTAATCAGGATGATCATTACACAGATGCACCTTGTGCTGGGGACAATAAATGGCAACTCTAAAATGTGCAGTTTTGTCACACAACACAATGCTTTGAGGGAGCATGCAATTGGCATGCTAACTGCAGGAATGTCCACCATAGCTGTTGCCAGATAATTTAATGTTAATTTCTCTGCCATAAGCCATCTCCAACGTCGTTTTAAATAATGTTGCAGTACGTCCAACCGGCCTCACAACCGCAAACGCGTGACCACGCCAGCCCAGGACTTCCACATCCAGCTTCTTCATCTGCGGAATCGTCTGAGACCAGCCACCGGGACAGCTGATGAAACTGTGGGTTAGCAAAACCTAATAATTTCTGCATATGCTGTCATAAACCGTATCAGGGAAGCTCATCTGCGTGCTCGTCGTCCTCACCAGGGTCTTGACCTGACTGCAGTTAAATTGTGTTTGTTGTCCGTAGCTTATGCCTGCCCATACCATAACCCCACCATGGGGCACTATGTTCACAACGTTGACATCAGTAAACTGCTTGCCAACACAACACCATACACGCTGTCTGCCATCTGCCCTGTACAGTTAAAACCGGGATTCATCCGTGAAGAGTACACTTCTCCAGCGTGCCAGTGGACTTAGTCTCTGGAGCGAAAGTCGAAGGTGAGCATTAGTGAAGTCGGTTATGACGCCAAACTGCAGTCAGGTCAAGACCCTGGTGAGGATGACGAGCACGCAGAGGAGCTTCCCTGAGACGGGAAGTCTTAATGTTTGACTGGTATGGATGTTAAATACTCTACTGTGTCACAGAGTTCAAACAAAGAGATGGTCACACCCAGAGATGGTCACACCCAGAGATGGTCACACCCAGAGATGGTCACACCCAGAGATGGTCACACCCAGAGATGGTTACAACCAGAGATGGTCACACCCAGAGATGGTCACACCCAGAGATGGTCACACCCAGAGATGGTCACACCCAGAGATGGTCACACCCAGAGATGGTCACACCCAGAGCCATGTATTTAGAGTTGGGCCAACTTTTAGAATGTGGAATATTGTTCTAATTCTAGACATTTTTTTTCTGAAGTGTCTGTCCTATATCTGAGCGATATAAGAAAGATCAGGAAAAAAAAAAATATTTTCTTTTTGACATGTATTTAACCCCTTATTTTTGGCATTAAACATTCTACATATATAGTATACTTCCATACATTTTTTCAACTGGTACCGGGAGACCTTCAGACGAGTCTTGTGAGGCCTGTGGACGTCCTAGAGATTCTCACCTCTCCACAGAGGTCATATTAGTGTGTAGCCCAAACTAGCATACAGACAGAAGTTGGTAGATCGGCAGTACCGACTTCAGACGAGTCCCAAGACGTGGGGGGTCGTAGAGCAAAACGGAGAACACCATGGTGTGAGTCTCATCTTTCCATAGAGGTTTCATAATAGTTAGGCCAAACCGTTCGGACGCTACAGACGATTTTGTAAGAAGACCGATTTTCCGGCTGTCTCAAGGTCTGACAAACACCGCTCTAACTCTGTCACCTTTCACCGCAGATGCAGAAGTGAGGTTAGGAGTTAGGTTAAAGGGTTAAGGTTAGGGGAAGGGTTAGCTAAAAGGGTTAGGCTAAATGGCTGGTTCAGTCAGCCAGTTCCTGTCGAGTTGTTGCCGTGGGCAGACCGATTCGAGACTGCATGATCTGTGGTAAACGCAAACTTACGAGGCTGGATCTTCATCTACGGTCGGTTCACAAACTTAAA